>NC_064417.1:53968697-54201197 GCF_023375975.1 Astyanax mexicanus
GATGAGTTTAGTATTAATCTAAAATGCTGAACCTAGTACGGTGGTACTGTATGTACGACTTATTGCACGATTTTACTGATATAACATTGCATTTTTTATTACCGCTCTTTTTGTGCATGTCCGCTTCGGAGTACTGCTGCTGAGAGTTAAATGCACCCGGGGTCTTAACAGGACTTTCCTCGTCCTCACTGTCGGAGTCCGACACAATTACGGGGATTTTTTTCACGGCTGGTTGAACTCCACTGGGTCCTGAAACAGAGAATATATATTAAAAAAAAAAAAAAATCTCTCCTGCCTGGTTTAAACAGCAGCAGAGCTTCTGAATATATCTACACTGATGGGCGTGGTGTTCTGGAAATGAGGTGTGTTCAGGTACATTTCTGGAGTTTTATCTTGTTTATCTTGGTAACAGAAAACACAGGAGCTCCACTGACTGAATACAACCTAGACAGACGCTAACAGTCAGACGTTCATCGCTATCTCGGTAACACAGGCGCTGTGCCGAGCCGAGCGTACACCCCCACTTATTACACACACATGAACACACAGCAGCACAAACCCAACTTTTACACCAACAATAAACAGAATAGTAAATAAAATAACATTGCTGTTCCCGTAAATGAGCTGCTGGAGCTCCTTCACAGCGTCAACCAGCAGCTCAGTTTCCTCTGCTGAGAAGAGTTTGTTGGACACGTCCAGGTAGCTGCACCGTTACAATAGCAATCCACCAAAGACAGAGCTCACCTGATCTACTCTTAAAGAGAATGATGAGCTCTTAAAGAGACGCAATGATTGGTTTATTATTATTTGACGTTACACCCAAAATTAACCACACCCATCATTAATTAAGAGTTATTGTTTTTCTCACCTGCTTGCTCTTCATCCTGCACACCTGGATTGGCAGGTTGGCAGGTCGGTGCCCGCTCCTCGGGTCCTGCTGCTACAGCCTGGGGCTCCGCTTCAATATTCTCCACCACCATCCCGTCTACAGCCGGGATCTCTGCAAATACAGCATCAAAACATCTCCACTACTACCACTTAAATACTATAAATTCGTATTAGATTTTCCCATTAGAAAATAATAAATCATACCATCAGCTCTGTGCTGGGGCATGTCCACTGCATCGTTGTTCTGATTATGTGGAGGAATATTAGCATTAGCGTTGTTCTGGTGGTTGTTATTGTTGTCGTTGCCGTTGTTCGGGTTCTGGTTGCTGACCAGAGCAGAAGAAACACCAATACCCGTTCCTGCACTCAAACCAACCCGGGCACAGCCCTGACGAACACAAAATATTATTTATTATACACACTTTACTGTAAATACAATCATCTCTATATACAGCTCTGGAAAAAACACTTAATGCACTTAAAAATGATGATTTTCTTTGATTTTACCAAATTAAAAACCTCTGGAATATAATCAAGAGGAAGATGGATGATCACAAACCATCAAACCACCAAACTGAACTGCTTGAATTTTTGCACCAGGAGTAAAGCAGCATAAAGTTATCCAAAAGCAGTGTGTAAGACTGGTGGAGGAGGAGAACATGATGCAGAGATGAATGAAAACAAAAACTGTGATTAAAAACCAGGATTATTCCACCAATTTTTTTTGTTATTTCAGTATATATATATATATATATATATATATATATTTGGAATTTGGGAGAAATGTTGTCTGTAGTTTATAGAATAAAACAACAATGTTCATTTTACTCAAACATAAACCTGTAAATAGCAAAATTAGAGAAACTGATTTAGAAACTCAAGAAGTGCTCTCTTATTTTTTCCAGAGCTGTATATACTTATACTTATCTTCACTGTATAATCTCACCTTCGGCGGCTCACGGAACATCTGATCCAGGGAGATGAATTCCAGGTTCGGCAGCATTTCTATAAACTGGCTGAAAGACTCGAGTTTTACAGCGTGGCAGCGCACCAGCGTCAGATCCACCAGCCTGCTCCAGCGGGAATGATCTTACAGAAAATATACATTCACTAATTAAACATACAAACAAAAATTATGAAAACTGCAGACAACATTTTATTACATTTAAAGAATTTTACTTCAGCATTAGTATTAGCATTAATACATAGAGAGAGGTCTACGATTTGCAGGTACTAAATGGTAACATTTTTTAACCAGCATAGGCAGTTGATTAATTGATTGATTTAACTTTATTGATCCCAGATTGGGGAAATTCACTTGTTACAGCAGCACAACAAAATTTAAGCATATAGAAAAAGTATTGTAAATAGTGGCCAATAAACAATAAATACTAGTATAAAAAAATTACAGTAGAAGACAAGAAAAAAAGAACAAAAAAACTGTTATGTACACATATACACCTACATAAATAAATAAAAATAACTTTGTATATAACTGAACAGAGGACAGATCAGTACCTGTGATCCAGTTGTGTGGGTTGTGTAGATGAGGGCAGTTGTAAATTACTAGATACTTGATTGAAGTAAAAACTTCATTAACCGTCTTCATCCCGATATCAGTGATGATTCCAGGATTCTCTATTACATCAGCCAGACCATATTTCACCAGCTCAGAGTGACTCAGTTTACCTACAGGAGACAAATATACAAATACACAAGCAGTTTGGTGAAAAACAATCAATATATGGATTTAAAATAATAAAGAAAAGCGATAAAAGAAACACATTTAGGATATTGAATTAATGTTGTGTTAATAAAGTGGCAAAATAAATAAAAACTCCTTGGCCCTACCACTTCTTTTTGAGTGTACCACTTCCCCTTAGAACAGAGTTATAATGGGGTGAAATCATCCTCCTAAGAATTAGGAAACCCTTAATACATCACAACCGTGATAAAGTTCAGTAACCGAGCTGCTGCTAAAGGATTACTAGTTAACTTTAGGGCGTATTTTATTGTATGTCTTTAGAAAGGGGGAAGATGATGCAGAAATTATTATTATTGTCCATTGCTTAATTCCCCTCTGAAAGGGAGCTAAAATTAGCTTTGATTAACGTTTATTTTATTTTTCCGTTCCGCCTTAAATGTTGCAGCCCCTACCGCCTGTTGCACCATTTAAGGTGGAACGAGAAAGTTAGCTAGCTAGTTAGCTACTGAGACAAACTACTAGAGATCTTTTTATGCTTGTTATGAAGAATTAAGCCATAAAACATTGAAACTACACATTAAACTAAGGTATTATAAAGCTAACTCACTAATATCCTCTCTGACATATCCTCATGGATGAAGGAGCATCACCTTCAATTAAATCTGAACTTCTGGTTATACCAGCAAAACCATCTTTTCAACACAACTTCTCTATAAGTATCGACTCTCTCTCTCTCTCACCGACAAAGGTTGCTAGGAACCTGGGTGTTCTGGTTGATGACCAGCTCTCCTTCACGCACCATGTGGCCTCAGTTGCTCGATCCTGCCGCTTTGCGCTCTATAACATCCGAAAAATTAGACCGTTCCTGACGCAACAGGCCACCCAACTCCTGGTACAAGCGGTCGTCATCTCACGCCTCGACTACTGCAATGCCCTGCTAACTGGCCTCCCGGCCTGTGTAGTAAAACCACTCCAGATGATCCAGAACGCAGCAGCACGTCTGGTCTTCAACCAGCCAAAACGGGCACATGTCACCCCGCTGCTCATTGAGCTCCACTGGCTACCAGTTGATGCATCAAATTCAAAGCTCTTACAATCGCCTACAAGGTGATACAGAACAGCTCCTTCCTACCTGCACTCACTCCTGAAGACTTACGCTACCTCCCGGCCGCTGCACTCCTCCAGTGAACGTCGCCTCGCTTTGCCAAACACTCACACAAAGCAATCCAGACTGTTCTCATACAGAGTTCCCCAATGGTGGAACAAACTACCTTCCACTACCAGATCAGGAGAATCTCTCGCTATCTTTAATAAACTCCTGAAGACAGAGCTCTTCAAAGAGCTCTTACTCTCCTAACACCTCTAACTAACTACCTTCTACTACCAGATCAGGAGAATCTCTCACTATCTTTAATAAACTCCTGAAGACAGAGCTCTTCAAAGAGCACTTACTCTCCTAACACCTCTAACACACTAACTACTTCTAACCTCATTTCCTTCTTCCCCTCCTTCACTCCTCTATCCCATTACTCCCCTTTGACCTCCTTTTATCCCTATCCAAAGATGTTTTACCTTTAAACTTATTTTACATTGTACTTGACTATTGTAAGTCGCTTTGGACAAAAGCGTCTGCCAAATGTAATGTAATGTAATGTAATAAGGAAAATTCTTATATTTGTGGGTTTCTTAACAGTGATTCTCATACCCCTCAGTTTGAAGTGTGCATCTGAAAAATCTCTGTATGAAGAGCGATCCCTTCCTTTAACCTACCCCTCCAGTCTAACAAGAATCAGGACACCCCTACCCAGGGCCGCCGCTCTGCATACGCAGACAACGCAGCCAGCGTTAGGCCTCAACCATTTTGCAGTTGCAGGGAGCCAAATTGACTGAGAATGAAATGTGTTGAAATTATGACATTATTAAATTTAAAACCCAATGTGAATTATTTATGATACGCTCATCTTTTTTGTCTTTAAACATTGCATGGGGCACCTACTCTACTACTTAAAAGCAGCACGTTATTATTTTTGTGCATAATATAATGCCCCCACCCCTATTGCCTGAAATGGCACGGCTCGGTTTGCTCTGTTGGTTGTTGCCAGATGTGACATTTTCCAGTCAAATAAATAATCAAAAAATGCATGGAGGCGCTAAATCTTGCGCATGTTTAACCATTTTTAAAGTGTATGTGGCCATTCTATACAAAAACTTGTCCAGTGCAATATTTGTGTAAGTTAAAAACTTAAAATAAAATAAACAAATAGGATGAAAAATCGTAACTTATCTGGCAACCTTAGTCCTAACTAAAGTAGCAACGCTACTTGAGTTTGGCAGGAGACAAGTTCACGCGCGAAGTTGCTACTAAATGGTAATTCAACTATGAAGCGACGGTTTGAGTCTGGAGCTGAGAAGAAGAAAAAGAAGCAGAAAGATGAGGCCCATGCATCCCTTTCTGGTGAGTAACTTCGATGATAAAGGTTTAAATAGTTTTGATTACTTCATGTTCAGTGGTGTTGCCTGAGCTAGTTACGTTGGCTTTGCTGATTTGGTAGCTTTAAACGCTTAACTAGAAACTAATCTGGGTATTGCAAGGCACGTGGCACGTTTGCAAATAGTAGTAGTGTAGTTTGAAGATTTTTAGTTACTTTAATAAAAAATTAATAAACAGAGTAGCCTACCTATTGACTAATGCCGTCAGTGCACTATCCAAATGGTCTGTATGACAGCAGGATCAGACAGCTCTATAGATTTTGACAGGCTGATATAAATACACCGCGAATATAAACGATAATTTCATAACCTTTAAGGCTGGCTTGTGTAAATGACGTGTCCACTGCTTAAAATAGACATGCATCGTTTCATTTATTATTTATACATTATAAATAGTACTCTTGTGCTGTTCTTCACTGTTATTGGCCTTACTTATAACGTTGTAAATATTCACAGTTACATGTGTAATTTTAATAAATAGTAAAATTTTGCGTAAACCTTTTGTGTTTGTGTGTGTGTGTGTTTTTTTTTTTTTTTTGGGGGGGGGGGGGGGGGGCCTCCCTGACCAGTTATGCTTAGGGCCTCCAAAACCTTAGCAGCGGCCCTGCCCCTACCGCTTGGAGTGCAAAGCAGAGGGGTAGGGGTAAGTGGTAGGGCCGAGGGGTGAAATGGGATTGTGTTAATTTTCAATCAAAGATCTTAAATTTCAGTGTTTCCCTAAGTTTATACTCACACTGCAACAGAAACTCATCAACGTATCCCAGATGTAAAGTCTCAAACTGAGGAAATTCAAGTTCTGCCATCTTCAGCGCTGAAAACACCCCGTCCTTCGTTAATGAAGGCTGCATTCGAACTTCATGCAGCCTGAAGAATCAAAATAACAATGAGAATAAAGAAATTAAACATAAACGCAGGTGTACAAGAGATAGAATAGATAAATAAAAAGGCCAACACTTTCTATACAACCCTCCCTCCTTACCTGCGAGCTGCAGTAATGATGAGGTAGCCCAAATCAACTTCAAGTGCATTCTTACAGGCACCAAATACAATAGTGTGCAAATTACGAAATCCTCCTACGACACAAACACAGTAGTGTGAAAATTCATTCACAATTAATTTAATCAATTACACATTCTCAGCAGATAGGTCTCTAAGGCTAAGTTCACATTACCAGGCTAAAGTGACTCAAATTAGATTTTTTTTTGCTTAATGTAGCTCAGATCTGATTTTTCCATGGCTGTGTGAACATGCCAAATCTGATTTTTTTTTTAAAGATTACATACAGATACAGATAAATTACATTTGTAAGTGTGAACAGTCAAGATAGTCAAATCTGATCTGAACAAAAAAATGGATTTGCAACGTGGTTTGTAATGTGAATGTAGCCTAAATCCCCCAAACCTACGACTGTTGCTTTAATGTGTTTTCACACCAGCACAATTTGATCCAGTTAAATCAGAATTAAATCAATAAATCACAATCGGGTTTGGAACAAAACAACCGAACTAAGACCCAAAGGGGGGGGGGGAAGTGGTCTTGGTCTGGTTCCAAACCAACTCCAGAACGGTTCTGTTTGTGGTGAGAACTTAATCCAGTCTTGATCTGAAACAACTATCAAATATACTTCTCATGTTTGAGCTAAATGGCTGTTCAGGTGCAGTTTAACCTGATTTATTAATCAAATAATTACTACAGATATTAACTAATGCTGATCTCTTCTGCTGCTGCTTCATGCTAAACTGTTTTCACACTTAACATGCACACTGTACGTGCAGCGTTCACTGCTTCACTTCCCATTAAAGACCTTTTTTGACATTCTTGCTTCCATGCCAAACAGCTCTGACCAATCAGAGGAGGCTGCGTGCTTACATGGTTTGTACATGGACGCATTTTGATGCGTGTAGGTTTTTGTCTGTGTGAAAACAAACCAAACCAAGAAGCGGGAAGCGCTCCAAGCAAACAAACTCCTGAATATATCCGGACCAAAGAAACCAACTACAGGTGTGAAAATACCGTTCCTGAAGATTTATCAGGTAGTTTTCCTCACCTGACCTCCAGCTGTCCTCCACCACATGCTGAATCAGCCCCCCCAGGAACGGGACCCTCACCAGCTCCAGCTGCTCCAGGTTGCGGGCCGAGGCCAGTCCCGTCACTAATGGCACGTATTTGAGGGAGTTGGTGGGGCCGGCGCAGTTCCTCATGACGAAGGTCCGCAGACTCACGCACAGGAAGTCCTTAAACGGCTGCGGCTTCGTCAGACGCACCCACTTCATATACAGGTGCTTCAGCATCGACACACACGGGATCTCCGGGACGCTTACGCCTAAAGAATGAAGGGATTTAGACATTAATACTGAAGCCGGGCAGCGTCACCCTCTCGGCAGATAGGAGCTAACAGCACTAGCAACATATACTTCTTCTGCTCATTTATGCATTATTTAGAACTAAAATTACCAGATTCTTTCACTCTGTGAACAGTCTACACCACAATATTTTAATTTGGATTTTTCCCTATTTTCTCCCAACTTGGTTATCCAATTGTCCCACCCTGCGTCCCTATCACCAGTGGTACCTGCGACCCTAGGAGGATGCGGGCGAGCACACGCCTCCTCCGACCCATTTTTTCAAGCTGCTACGGTTGAATCATTGCCTGAGCGCCACCTTAAGTGTGATGGGGAGAGAGCGCCATCTACCCACCCGGAGGGAGCAGAGCCAATTGTGCTGAGCGCCGGCAGCTTGATGGTAAAGCTGCATGAGCGGGGGTTCGAACCTGCGACCTCCTGCTCATAGTGTCAGCGCTTTAGACCGCTGGACCACTCGGTGCTTTAACACAACGCACATTTTAAAAGTACTTTTTAGCACAATTAGTGCAATTAAACACTTTCAGCAAAACTAGCGAACTGTCACTTTAAGTTATAAAAGGTTTGAACTCACCGACCAGGTGGAGCGTCTGGATTTTAGCTGCAGACGGGATGGTGAGTTTGTTCTCTGGAGGAATGGGAAAGGCTCCGTTGCGGTTCCTGAACTTTCCGAGGATGTGGACCTGAGGCATGTAGTTCCATATCGCTTCCACCAGCTCCAAATGTGAAGTCTCCACCCCCTTCAAAAATACAAAAATACACTTTCAGATTGGCTCGGTTAACAGAATCACGAAACGCCAACGGAAAGGCAAGACAATAGCAGCCGCCTGGCAACACCCAAGCGGCCGCTTGACGCACCCGAGCAGCCGCCTGGCAACACCTAAGCAGCCACCTGACACACATTAGCAACCAACTGGTAACACCTGAGCAGCCACCTGGGATACTTTAACTACCTTGCGAAACATAACAACCACCCTGCAATACTAGAACACTCATCTAGAAATTGCTGGAATATTTTATAGCTATTTAACTACATGCTAATTATTTAAAATATACATTTTTTTTTCAAATATAATCTGAACTATAATAAAATGTATAATAACATCTGTGTTAATAAAAAGTAGTTTTTTTTCATTCTTAAATCGTACTAAACCCAAAAATACTATTATATTATTTTAAACGTTGCAACAATGTTTCATCATTTGCCAAACTTTTGCACGCCAGTGCATACAAAAAAATGCATTAATCATTTCATCAAACCACATTTCCTATATTGGTGCAAAACCACAAAAGCACTGCTCTCTACCGTTCAGCGAAACAAACATCATTACTGTCAGTCTTCATCTCTTACCAGAAGATTAGGACACGCCTGAAGAGCTTCTAGAACGCCGGGAATGCTGAACGCCTCGTAGCCTCGGACCCGCCTGCGCTCCAGGTAACGTGGGTGCAAACCGTACAACTGCTCCAGATCCGGCATCTTCTTCAGCAGCATGAGGAAACTCGAGTCTGTGAATCCTTTATTCAAAACAGAATATTACTGTTATTACAACTAATATTTGGTCTTATATGAGCTGCTACATACAGTATTTAAAGCTCACCTTCCGTCGTTTTTTCTTTCATTTTAAAATGTCTAGTTGTGGTCTCTAGTATGAATGAATGACATGTGAGCCGTTTTTGTAAAAAAAAAAAAGTGCTCAGGTGTCTCTGTATAGCTCTTTTTTAATGGACTGTTTTAGGGGTGTGTCCAAAATGACCGGATTCCAGCTTTGCTCATGAATATTCATACATGCAAACAGCATGCAAATATCTCTCCTCTGATTGGCTAGGAGCACTGCGACGCCCCTCCACCGCTCAGCCGCTCACTGCCTCCCACCTCCTAACTGATGAGCGGTGATGTTGCGTCGCTTCAGCTCCGCCTCTGGGAGTTTCTCGAGCCAAGGTGGGCTGGTCTGTGAGTTTCTGCCTACGTAGGCAGAAAGATAATTCAAAATTCACCCGTTTTTCGGAGGGGGGGAGGGGGGATTTCTTTGCTTAGCTCCTGCAGACAATGGGGGCTGCAAAACAGTTTAATGTGCAGGTGTACACATTCAACTCGGAGAGACCTACTGTATTCCACAAAAAACAAGAAAAATCGCATTTTCGCGGAAGGTGACCTTTAAAAATTAATAGCCCTATTTTAGTGATCTCTAGGCATCTAGGGTATCTTTGCTATCGTAACGACAGGAAAAGTACTTACTCTGTGGCTCGAAACACGGAAAAAAGCCAAAGTACTAATTCTCTTAAATTAATAATGGGTGTGATTAATTTTGGGCGTAACGTGAAATAATAAACCAATCAGAGTGTCTCTTTAAGAGCTCATCATTCTCTTTAAGAGTAGAACCAGGTGAGCTCTGACTTTGGTGGATTGCTATTTTAATGGTGCAGCTACCTGGACGTGTCCAACAAACTCTTCTCAGCAGAGGAAACTGAGCTGCTGGTTGACGCTGTGAAGGAGCTCCAGCAGCTCATTTACGGGAACAGCAATGTTATTTTATTTACTATTCTGTTGATGTAAAAGTTGGGTTTGTGCTGCTGTGTGTTCATGTGTGTGTAATAAGTGGGGGTGTACGCTCGGCTCGGCACAGCGCCTGTGTTACCGAGATAGTGATGAACGTCTGACTGTTGGCGTCTGTCTAGGTTGTATTCAGTCAGTGGAGCTCCTGTGTTTTCTGTTACCAAGATAAACAAGATAAAACTCCAGAAATGTACCTGAACACACCTCATTTCCAGAACACCACGCCCATCAGTGTAGATATATTCAGAAGCTCTGCTGCTGTTTAAACCAGGCAGGAGAAAGATAGAGTGATAGACTGTTGGTGGGGTGGGGGACAGGGCCCTATGATCAGACTGAAGAGAGCAGTAATAATGTTTTATTATTAACCTGAAGGCATGTACTCCCACCAGCGGCTGGCACAGAGGTCCACCACCTTCACCACACGCAGGTACAGCGTTACGGCTTCCTGCAGCTTCCGCGACAGACATTCCATACACATAATATCCTGCATAGGCAAATATCTAGAGAAAGAAGAAGAAAACAAAGAAATGTTACTCTAATATAATTAGCTGTTTCAGGTACTTTTCTTGCTTTTTTCCCCCTTATAATTTTAAACATTTGAGCTCTGATTCTCCATTTCTTTTTCCTCAGATGACAGTCAGTATAATTTCTAAGTCATGACCCGTTAAGTATAAATCCAATTTTATTGAACAAACCTCCAAATGATATACATATATATTCTTAAAAAAAAAAAAAAAAAAACTCAAAATGCACTGTTCTACACTATTAAGCAGGCCACAGGTTTCAAGCAATATGGAAAAGAATGCGTGAAATATTGCAGTGCCTTGGACAAGGTATGAAAACATTAGATGTTTCACGAAAACTGAAGCGTGATCATCATACTGTGAAGAGATCTGTGGCTGATTTAGAGCACAAACAGGTTCTTACAGATGAAGGCAAAATGAGGAAGGTTCCACCAGAAAAAATCATCAAAATATGAGAATTCCCAGCTCTCATACATCAGCTAACAGACGCAAGTACCAACCAGCATCACACTATAGAAGTGACGAGGTGAAACAGTGCCCCCTACTGTACTCGCTCTCTCTCTCTCTCGGACTCCGGCTGCCGATGGAGAGGAAGCATGACCCAGAATTCAAACTTCAAAAATTTGTTTGAAAAAAAGATATAGACTGAAAAATGTAAATATCTAAGGAATTATTAGAAATTATTAGAAAGTAGTTTATTTAGTTTGTGAAAGTGATAACTTTAAATTCTACATTCACAACAGAAACATATTATTACCTTATAATGTAGAATTCATCTTATCCAAACACATTCTTAATTACCTTAAAATGCTCAGAAAAGTCAGAAGTACTTTCTTCCCAAAACGAATTCTGCAAAATGCAGCTTATCTGTTTAAAATATACAAACTACATGGTTTTACTCTGAACCTTTAATTATTGATTATTAAGTTGCTGGAATTTTAACACCTCTTAAAGCTCCTGCAGATCAACAGAAACACTCCTGAAGTATACAGTAAACAAGGCTGGTCAGATACAGGTTCAGTACTTCCTTATATTTTTAGTTTTAGCCCATTTGTCCATTCTACAATTCTCCATTTCTTTTTCTCAGTTGAGAGACTGTATAATACAGTAATACAGGTTCAGTACTGACCGGAATATGTGGCAGAGCACCTCGTGCGAGAGCTCATTCATATAATCTTTGAGTTCCTCCTGTAAAGAGCTGCAGCTCCTGATTCCACCTCCAACACTGCGTGTCTTGGTGGATTTACGCCGAGGACCCATCATGTCCAGGATAGAGGAGTTTTCACTGAAGGAAGGCGAGCCGCTCACTTCCTCTCCTCCGGGTCCCTTTCTTCATCCACACCGCCAACGTCCTGCGTCTCGTCTGTTCACAGAAATTTGGGTTCAAAAACAAACAAATAAACACCAAACAACAACAAAACTGACTAACAGATTTAAATGATAAATCTAAAGGCTGCTCACTCAACACAGGAAACAGTGACAATACTGTAACACTAAAACAGAAGATTGTAATCTCTACAGCTATAATAATACATTATATTACCAAATGTAAAGTAGCTTAGCCTTTGAATTAACTAAACTACGTTAGCCTCTCTGGTTTACTTTTATTTAAAGTACGTATTTAACAGACAAGAATTTTAACTTGCTTTTACCGAGCGTTAGCTAACCCGAGCTATATGTCAAAAACTTCTCTCTCTCAACATGAGCAGAAACACAAACCAAAAATATAGCTATTAATTTTTTGTGTGTTAGTTTTTCTTTTTTTCTTTTTGAACTGTGGATAAAGGAAAGGAGAGAAAGCGAGGAGAAAAGAATGTGAAACAAATAGAAAAACACAAAGAAAACAATCAGAACTCAAATAATGCAAAGAAAACAAGTTCTCCTCCACCAGTCTTACACACTGCTTTTGAATAACTTTATGCTTTATCTTGGTTTGATGGCTTGTGATCATCCATCTTCCTCTTGATTATATTCCAGAGGTTTTCAATTTGGTAAAATCAAAGAAACTCATCATTTTTAAGTGGTCTTTTATTTTTGGACGGATCCATATGCTGTAGGATAAGAATTTATTGCTCCTGAAATAATTAGGAATAATTCAGGTTAACTGGGTTCTTCTCGGTAAGTAAAGTTATTGAGATTGTCCATATATTGTGTGATGATTTGAGCTGTATATAGCTAAACAGAAAACAGAATTATTAATATCTATGCAAAACTTTACCTAATAATATTCAGCTATTTATTCATGTTTTGTTTTGACTTTTTTTTGCTATTGTTTATTTGTGTTTAATTATTATGATTGTTGATTTACTGAAGTGTTTAGGTGGGTTCTGAGTGTCTGAAAGCCTAGATTTCTGTTGTTGTATTAGTTTATCTTATAACTGTTTATATACATATATAGCTTAGCTATTAACCCACAGTGAAACAGCTGATCTTCCTATCCTAACCCAGCTTAGCACCCGTTTCATCTCCACACAGTGATAAAACAGCATTATATCATCTACAGTAACCTGCTGCTGTCAGTGACAGGCACTGATAACAGTTTATAATCTACTGTAATATAATATAATATAATATAATTTAATATAGTATAATATAATAAACAGCAGGTTCTGGTTCAGGTTTAGTTTAGCTGGGTTAAGCTAGCGCTGCAGTTTGAGCTCCAGCTGTTTATTTATATCTGTTATTTAGATAATTAAACTTCCTGTATCTCTGCAGTATAAAGCGGTACCTGTAGGAGGATCTGGACTCTTAAATCCCCCGGTTCTCCTGGTTCTGGAGGTTCTGCAGGTTCTGTGTTTGTTGGGTTTGTTTAGAGAACTCAGCTCGGCAGTGTTTGTGGTGAAGTCAGCGTTAACACCACCCCATCAGCGCAGCCGCAGAACACAACCCTGTCAAAATAAAAGTCCCCAATCTTTACAACTGTTCTGTGTTTCCCATAAGGTTCTTTAGCATTCAGATGATTAGCATTCTCTCTCTCCATGTTAAGATGTTCTTAACATAATTAAAATAAAAGTCTAAATTAATGAATTAATAAAAACCCTAACCATCTGTACATTTTACTATAGTAAAATAAATTGTACATCAAGTCTATAAAATTTATAAAATCTAAAAATATATATTTTTCTGGACTCATTACTATTAATAATCAGTTCTACTTCTATTGTTAAGGTTTATGTTACATGCCTACTAATATTTAATCATCACCGGGTAATATTTATATTGTATGTTTTTTCTCACACTTAATAATAAACAAATACATTACTTATAATTAATTAATTAATTATAAATTAATAATGGAGGGACATTTTATTGTCAGTTTGATATAATATTTATTTTGTTTTCAATATTTGTTTTGTATATTAGTTAATTTATGTTTTATTCTGTTAAGTTAATTTAATGTTTTGTCGCTTATTTGGGTGAATGCATCTTATTTCATAGTTCATTGCTGTCTCGTAACGTAACAATGCCTTTCAAAAATAATTAATGAATATAACTGAAAAAAAGGGTTTTTGAAAAACTGACAATTCTGTATGTGATTTAAAAGTTGGCCTCTCATATTGCTTCAGAAATAAGAAATACATAACTGTAAATATTTTAAGATTAAAATCCTAATGTAATATAAATAACACAACAACAATTGCATAACTATTATCAACATTTAAAAGTGTTAATAATAAAATAAACAAAAATACATAAATAAATGAATAAGAAGTGCTAAGTATTATCATGCTATCTTTGCTATAACTGTGCCAAATAAAAAAATAAAAAAATGATAAAAATTGGGTATTGGGTTATATATTGGGTTATATATGTGGTTTGGGTTATTAGTTAATGTTATTGGGTTAATAGCGCCCCCTGGAGGATTGTTCATGTAGTTGCACTGAGTGTCGCTGGTGCTGCCAGAGCTGGTTTATATAAAGAGACTGCGCACCTCCTGTATCCCCGTTATATCAGAGTATAACTGCACACCGATAGAGGGAGCCCGCGAGTGAGCCCTCAATGAATAGGACTGAATGGAGCTAAACGGCTAAACTTCATATTGAAAATACTTAACAACCACTTGGTCGGATTATAGAAGATATAGTGATATATTTCGCAAAGTAATCAAAGAAATCCTACACATATAATTCCGTTTTTCTACAGTAAACAGGTTTAGGCAGTAAAGTTGTTAGCATTGGTGCTACTGTGTGCTGATTGGTTGGTAAGCTGATGCTACAGAGTTTAAACGCTTTATGCATGAAGTTTAAAAATGATCTGCAACGCTGAAACATTTAATATTGTTCTATGTTGAGAAAATTAGACATTTTTTTAAATATTTAGTATGAAAATGGTTAATCATTTATAAACCTAGATTTTGCTCAGTTGCTCCATATGAACCCATTAATTTTGTTTAATTAATCCTTAATCCCACCAAATATATACCAGGAATGTTGTGTCGTCCAAGACTCGACTAAAGAGACTTCCCTGTCCAGGAATCCAAATCATAATTGTTTTGCTGAAAAAACTTAACGAAAGGCCAGTGTCTGCTGATAGCTGCTCTCTGATGGTCCTAGCTGATGGTTAATGACCTTGACTCAAGGTCATTACAAAATGGTCATATACAGTAAACCAGCTCTTAAACAGCATGGTCAAGAATGAATGGATAATACTGATAGATAGAAACTATTAATCCCGAAGGAAACGTAGGCTTCCAGCAGCAACAGCACAATACAAATATACACTCAGACAAAACAGAATAATAGTTATAAACAGGGTTATTTATATTATTAACAATAATATAGATACAAAACCAAAAATACATATTGTCATCTAATAGAATATGTGACTTAAGGAGCCTAAAAATCTAAAATATGTATTTTAGTGTATTTCTGTAACTATGTATAGTACCAGTCAAAAGACTGGTCACGCCTTAAATTTAGTAATCTTTCATTATTTCCATTTTTCTGCATCCTAGATTAATACTACAGTCATCCAAAAAAGAATGGCTTTCAGTTAACAGCTGTGCTGAACTCATCAAGAGTTAATTACTTGAATTTCTTGTCGCTTAATAAAGTGTTTGAGAGCATCAGTTAAAGTAAAGTAGCGAAGAGGTAGAGTTACGGGTATACAGTGAATAGTGAATATTTCAGTAATGTTCTAATCCAGATTATGACAAGAACTAAAGTAAAGACTAAATTACTTTAAAAAGAAATGAAGGTCAGTCAATGCAAAAAATAGAATTTCAAGACGTTTGAAAGTATCCTAAAGTGCATTCACCGCCAAGACCATCAAAACTTTTATGAAGATGAAACTGGCACTCATCAGGAGTGCCCCAGGAAAGGATGAAAGAGTGAGAGTTTCCTCTGTTGTACAGAATAAGTTCATCAGAGTAACAAGCCTCAAAGTTACTGTTTCACAGAGTATTTTGGTTTGTTTAACACTTTTAAGTTACTATATGATTCCCTATGTCTGGATGACTTCACCATTCATTAAAAAAAAAAAAAAAAAACATGAACATTATCCAAACTTTTGACTGGTACTTTATATATAACCCCCTAGCATATGATGTACTATATGTTTTTTTTCTCTTATCAATAATAATGATAATAATAATAGTAGTATTAAAGTAGTAAAGTAGAGTACAGTGGGGTCCTGATTGTCTCTGTTTCAGTGTTTGACCTTTTCTAATTTTCTCACACTGTAAAAGCCCCACGTTATTCAACGACCTTTAAATGTGCAGTGCTGCGGGACTGTCTCACAATCTGCCTGATTACTGACAGCTTTAACTAGGCTGGGTTTCCTATTAATAGTTATTTTTTATAGAGACGGGGATTTACATTAGTATAAATAATACATTTTGATGTTTTGCTGTTTGAAATGTAGTTGAAATGTATTTTTATTTTGTTTGTTTGTATTTTATATAGACAGTGATTGTAGTCAGGCGCGCTGTGGGCGCCTCTGCTGCAGGGGTCCGAGCAGTGCTGCAGATGGTGTCAGCGGCCCATGTGGTTCAGTACAGAGAGAGAGAGAGTTCTAGAAGATCCAGCAGAAGATCAGAACCTCCAGCAGCTCCAGCAGCAGCAGCTCTACAGCAGAAGAACCAGCCGGGACTGAGCCCCACTGATCCTGTCGCTATAATTATAAATATTCATATTTCTGAGAGATTTATTAGAGATTAAAAATGCTGAATGCTGGAAGAACAGTGTGCAGGATGGTCTCCGGATCCTCCAGCTCTGTAGCTCCTCTGGTGAAGAAGGTCAGTCACTCTGTTTTCTGCTGTTTATTCATTTATCTGCTTTAAATCTGTAGAAATTTGATCAATACAGAGTTTAGTCTGATTTCTGTGTTTCCGTTTCTGTAGCTTTGCTTTAACAGAGTAAAACAACGGCAACTTAGCTAATCGCTGCTAACTAACCTAACCTAGCTCAGCTATGGACAGTTTTATTTTATGTATGATGTAACAAGGAGACATGTAAGATTAGTTACAGTAATCTTTACACTAACAAAGTTAATGGTTTCTTACAGTCTGTGATTTGGATGAATAATAGATATAAAGCCAATTATTAACAATTCATTATTTTACTCAAATCTGGAGAGATCAGTTTAACTCACAGTTAGTCTAATTTCTGTTTTTCTGTGCCTGTAGCTTTGTTTTAACTGGGTAAAGCACCGGTAAATAAGCTAATCACTGCTAAATAACCTAACCTAGCTCAGCTATGGACAGTTTTATTTTATGTATGATGCAAGAAGGAGAAATGTATGGTTAGTTACAGTAATCTCTACCTTAGCTAAGATAATGTTTTTTTAATGTCTGTACTTTGGATGAATACTAGATAACTCTCTAATTAGTAACATCTTACTTATTTAACTTGTCATTTTAATGTTAATTTGAAGTTAAACTAGCTATGTTAACTTCATCAGCTTCATCAGACAGAGCTCAGACGATCAGATGTTGATGGAGTGATTAAAGTGATTAGATCAGATCTGTAATATGTGTTCTTATAATGTATATGTGATATCTGTGAGAAAAGAGAAAAGTTCTTAGTAAAACACAGTAGGGAATATACAGCTAATGTAGTTAGTATTTACAAATTATACATTCAAATTAGACACAACTTGCATAAACGTTTAATAAGTTTTGAGTATACAAATACATGTTTGCATAGCTAAATTACTTTAGGTGTTTAGACATTGAATAAAGTCTGAATCCCAGTGTGACAAGCTTAGGAGTTTTAAGTTATAAGTATATAATAATAAATACATTCTTGATGTACATTAATCTCTGCAATAACCCATAAAATCCAAGACCCATTTCTGAATACTGATGCCAACTTCAAATGTGTGAACATACATGGGTCACCAATGGGCTCTTTTGGGCTAATCATTTTCCTCCTTCCACATCATTCTGAACTTTGGCTAAAGCTGAATCTAGTTAACACACATTACAATTACTAAATAATTACTAAAAGTAAGATAATTTCCTGTTGCTAGTTAGTTAATTGGCTAGTATTTATTCAAAGCACAGAACATAAGAAACTATTAAATCTGTAAATACTGTGTATACTGTCTCATCACATTAACACAGATGTACAGGTGAGTAAAACACTTAATCAGCTTAGGTGCTAGTTCTTAGTAAAACAGTGAAAGAGAAGAAAAAAGTACAGCATAAAGTAGTATACAATAAGAATAGTCACAACTTGCACTATACATACGCTCTTGAAAACTACTTACATGTACAGGGTACAAATACATAAACTACAGAATGAATACATATATAATCTTACTTCAAGCTTGTAGGGGTTGGATAAATAAGTGAATCCCAGAGTATTTTAGTTTAGTTAGTTCGCTATGTGATTAGGTTAGAAGTTGGTGGGCAGATTGATGTGTTATAAGGTGTTAAACAGTCTTTGCTCTGAATCGACTGAGAAATAGACTGATTATAAATAAATTCCTGATGTGTCAAACATGACAAATGTCAAGGTTATAAATGCATAGATTCATTTTATTTTTTTTTATTAAATAACTAGACAGAAGGTCAAACACTTATAATGGGAATAATGTTCTTTAAGTTATTTATAGTGATAGTGTATTCTGATTACTTTTTCAGTATTTAGCTAACTAGGTTACTATCCATTGATGATATATATTTAATGGGTATTTTAATATATATTTTTATCTTAGGGGTTAGTAGGTAATAGTTGATGTTTACCTTCTCCTTATATCTTAGTTTGATCTTGAGTTAAATAAGAGTTTAAGCTCTTAAACGCTGAGATTTCTGTATATGTCTGTGTATTTCTCTGCCGGCCGGCGACCGGGGTTATGTTAGCTATGTTAGCTAACTAGCTTAGCATGCTAGCTAAGTTAACGCTAGCTAGCTAATCACTGTTAATGTCCGTTTAGCTGTAATGATGCAACAGCGAGAAATGTTGCAGGCTAGCTGTGCTAGCTAATCTCTGCGATAAGAGTTTAGCTAGCTAGCTAACTAATTATACTACATTCCTAAGTTATAATCACTAAAATCCGGTTACAGGGTATATTTTTGCGTGTTTGAGAAGATTTCATTCAGTTAGCTCCTTAGCTTAGCCGCTACACACAGCGGTAGGTGGTTTGGCTAACGTAAGCATCAGTTTTTGCTAGCATAGCATGCTAAGCGCTAAGCGTGGAGGCTAATCTACGCAGTTTCTTCAGGTTAGTTTACCTCAGTCAGTATTTAGCATGCGTTTTAGCTGGCGTATTTTTACACATTTATTACATTATTATATAGTTAAAATTTATATAACACTGGTATATAGTTGGCTATTTGTACTTTAATATGTTTTTACCTCAGTAAACTATTGACTGAGTTTTAAAATGCAAAACTATTAAATCTGTAAATACTGTGTATAACTTACTGTCATCATATTAATACAGATGTACAGGTGGGTGAAAAACACTTAACAAATTATCTTAGGTGATCTGTCTTAGTAAAACAGTGAAAGATTAGTAAATAATATAGTATTTACAAATTGTACAATACACTTACTTGTACTTACACTATACAAGTTACAGGACATAAATACATAAACTGCAGAATTAATATATAACTTAAATGTTTAGCGGCATGGATAAACTAATCGTTGGATAAATGTATGAATTCCAGGGTTTTGTAGTTTAGTTAGCTATATGACAAGTTTGTAAGTTTTTAGGTAAGTAAATTACTGGCTCTGTGATATCTTGACACAGTTCAGTGTTAAATACTCATTTAAGGTGATTTAGCTAAATGTGGGACATCTTTTTTGTTTTCTAACTTATTTATTAATGTATTTCTGACAGGCCGAAAAATTGCCAGAATAACATGCTTTTAAAGATACACAATGATATTGAAATTATATTGTTTAGTTATACCTAGATTTGCCATTTAATTATGTTTGGAGACAGTTAGTTAAAAGCTAAAATGTCAGGGTAAATAAATGTAATGTTTGTTTATAAAGTTATACAGGGGGATGTAGTCTCTCTGTCCATTATAAATGTGTATATTGGCATCTGACCCAAAATTCCTATATCTGTACACCCCTTATAACATTTAATTGTAATAATGTAATTATATGTCACATTAACTATAGCGGTTGTCATTAGTGAATCTAATATAGCTGATGTCTAAATTGAGACATTCTTATGACAGATCTGTAATTTGAGTTGTACTGGTGAACAACTTACCATACAGTACATGGATTAAATTGGTTTAGACGTAGCACAAGTAGAAGCACTCTGAAATTCTCAGAATGTCTCATAATAAAGCCAGAATGAAAATGCAGATATCACATTCATAATAGTTGTGTACAGATTAGAAATGTTAGTGCTCAGATTACTTTTTTTAGTGTGGGACAGTTCGGTGTAATTTTAACGTTCAATTACTTTTATCAAAGTTATGCTCTTTATCTCCACTGCTCTAATTCACATTATCATGCTGCTATAGCACACTTGCACTCTGGACTTCATGTTGCTGAACCTTTCTACTCTCTATTTATTTTTTTTATTCTTGGGATATTTATCTATCTATTTTGTATATTCTATTTCTTTTATTGTATTCTTTTTTTTATCTATATATCTATTAATAACAGCTCTTTGGGTGTAAAACTGGATCGTGAGATCACAATTTCGTTCCACCTCATGTACCACATGTGATGCGAATGACAAAATCTCCTTGAATCCTTGAATGTTTTTAGACATAACATGCTGGGCGTAACATGCTGCAGCGTGCTGTAGTAAGTTTGCTGCATTTCTTTACTTTGTTTATTGAAAAGTGCTTGTTGTTGAGGCTAAATGTTGTTTTTTTTACAGGCTTGCTGGAATGGACTGCTCGAACATCCCCTCCGGGCGGCCGCCAGACGAGAATATGCGTGAGTAAAAAGAGTCATTTGAAAACATCATAAAATATAAAATTTCCATTTTTAAAAATGTATTATACTCTTAACTGTGTGATGTTAAATGTTTACAGTTCAGAAGCAATCAAAGGAGCTGTGATTGGCATTGACCTAGGGACCACGAACTCCTGTGTAGCAGTTATGGATGGGAAACAAGCAAAGGTCAGCTTCCTCACTAGTTCTTATTTTTCAACATTTATTATAATCATTATTTGTTTAGTGGAACAGTGAAGGGTATGATAACAGTATTTATTTTTTTTACTTGACATGAACTTCTGACATGCCTAAGATGCTTCATTATTGAGATTTCTGACACGGCCAACAATAAACGCCAATAATATAAAATACTCCTTTAATGATGACCATTTTTGTGCAGACAATATATTGTCCAAGATATTATAGCGATAAATGATGTTACTGTCATTTTAAGACAATTACTTGACACAGACATATATTGATGATATAATAACATAACAAATCAATAAATTTTTCTCTTTGTTGAAACATTGGTCATTGTGTGACTGGCTAAAACACTAAATTATTTTTTAAGTGAATAAACATACAGATAAACACAAGGGATGATATTACAATTTAAATAATAGGCGTCGTTTTCATTGATTTTACAATAAGTTGATAATGTAATTATCATAACAGGCCTAATATAAATAAATTCAATAGCTTATTAATATCAATCAAAATGAAACAAAATGACAAAAGCAAAAAAGGTGAAAGTAACAAATAATTATGTATAGCAAGTATTTTATTATCTGTTGGGTAACTGTAGATAAGGCAGTGTGATTAAATATTATTTTTACCTTCTTCAGGTCCTTGAAAACGCAGAGGGTGCACGCACAACCCCGTCAGTGGTGGCCTTTACTGCTGATGGAGAGAGATTGGTGGGCATGCCAGCAAAAAGACAAGCAGTCACCAACCCCAAAAACACACTTTACGCCACCAAGCGTCTGATTGGACGGCGCTTTGAAGACGCAGAAGTCCAGAAGGATTTGTACGTTTTTCATTTTAATCTTTTTATACTACTTTTAATATTGTATATAAATATTTGATATGAGTGGTTGTAAGTTATTGTGCTGTAACTCTGTGATAATTTGCATTTACAGGAAAAATGTTCCATTTAAGATCGTGCGGGCGTCTAACGGGGATGCTTGGATAGAAGCCCACGGAAAGCTGTACTCCCCCAGCCAGGTCGGTGCCTTTGTCCTGATGAAGATGAAGGAAACTGCAGGTAGGTGTAAAATATTTAGCCAGTTATTTCCAGTCTAAAGTGGATATAATAAACAGTGTATATTTATATAGATGTGTTCTGTGTGGTGTTAACTGTTGCTGGTACTGTTGTGTTTCAGAGAGCTACCTGGGCCATAATGTGAAGAATGCAGTTGTGACTGTACCTGCCTATTTTAATGACTCCCAGAGACAGGTAAAAATTAAATTAATAAATAAAAATGTTAATCGACGCTGATTTTATATACATTTATTACAATGATTTTTCAATTTCAGTCATAATTTTCTATATTAAAATGAAACTTATGTGGCTTGTAGCAAACATCAGTGACATATGCTGTATATTATGTATACAGAAATATTTATAGTGGATTATTGTCCAACTCTAATTACATGTTAATCAGTGTTATATAATTACCAGACAAGAAATTTCTTTCTGGCCAGTCAATGATGGACCATGCAATTTAATGTGTCCTTTAGACACATTACAAAAAGTTTAAGGAAACTAAATGATTAATATTTTACAGTAAGAGTTGACTTTTATTAACATGGACAAATCATGGCAACTTTGAATGTGATTTATATTGTGGTGTTCATGATAAATGTATTACACAATGTAAATGTTAGCACCTTGGCTGTAAACTATACATTCTTGTAATTATGTTAAATGACTTTTACAGAGATTAATTTGTATCAGAACAAATTGAAAATCTTCAATCGCCACACCATTATCAGATGGAGGTTAGCATACTATATGAATGTAAAAAAATAAAATAAGGCAAAATACTAAGGGTGTCACAATTTCGATATTTTATTCTAGATGGCATTACATATATATGTTAATTAAATTATTTAATTTTGACCATTAGTGCCTAATGTGGTGTATTACAGATCACTTGTATCACTTTGCATCACTTATATCAAGCCCACCTTTTGAAATAAGATATTGTAAATTTGATGAATCAAACCAGTGACTGACCATTGACTAATCTAAAACTGGCAGAATCGAATCGAATCGTGACCCTAAAATAAAATCGAATATGGAGGATTTAAAGAATCGTGACACCCCTACAAAATACAAGACAAGTATGATATCAAGAGAAAAATCAAACAGTCCTGCGTTTTCCAAACTGTTGACCAGATTTTACAGAATTATTTGGTATTTTGCTGAGGATTTTATGATGCCTGTGTCAGCCTCTTGTTAAGTAAGAGAACATGTGGAGAACATGCTAGATGTGATAAAGCTCCCAACAAATAAGCTTTATTCTTATTAAAAAACATATCAGGACTGTAGCTCACAAGATACAAATATTGTGACATATGGAAACTTTTATCCAACATTTTCATAACTAACTTAACTTGGTTATTTAGACATTCTTCTGAATGCTAGGCCTGATTTTTTGAGGAAATACAGCAGTGTCTTTTAATTGTAATCATAACTAAATGGCGAGCTTTTGGAACCAGTACATTTTATGTAATCAGGCTGTTTTGTTCTCAGGCTACTAAAGATGCTGGTCAGATCTCCGGCCTGAACGTCCTCAGAGTCATCAACGAGCCGACGGCAGCCGCTCTGGCGTACGGACTCGATAAGACTCAGGACAAAGTGTGAGTGTTTGTTAGATATAAATATTTAATATCAGGTTATTGAGTACACTGTTTTTGTTTGTGAGGTTAATAATGTGTAATTAATCTACATAACTTTAATCCTGTTGCAGGATTGCGGTTTATGATCTGGGCGGCGGTACGTTTGATATCTCCGTGCTGGAGATACAGAAGGGAGTGTTTGAGGTGAAATCTACTAATGGAGACACATTCCTGGGAGGAGAGGATTTTGATCAGCACTTACTGCAACATATAGTGAAGGAGTTTAAAAGAGAGGTTTGTATAGGATTCTTTATTTGCATCAGCATTTTAATTGATAATTAGCTGTAAATAGTGCTTTAGCATATCGCTGGGTAATATATTGTTAGTATTGGTATATTTTTGATAGGGCTGGGTGATATTGTAAAAAAAATGTATCTGCTTCTCATTTTCAATTTAGATTTTTAGTCATGTCACTTCATTTTTTTTATTTGTAAATAAACAGCACAATTTAAGTGATGCTAAAACAGTTGTTTCCTTTAGATTAAATGTATGTATTTTTAATGTACCTTTTTTTTATACTATACATTTTTTAAGGAAAAGTGTAAAATGTGTTACTGCCACGTAAAATGTAAAGATGTACAGTGTCCATTATGACATTTAGAGAATCGCATTAAAACAGTTAATCAAATTTAATTAATCAAATCAAATTAATGTCCCAGCCGTAATCTTGACAGTATTTTCAAGATATGAGAAATTAATATATATGTTTTTTTTAATCACACCTGCTACCAGGTTACAATACATTATTGGTTACCAAAAATATATATTTTTCTTTTGGATTTAATGTACTATTTAAAAAAAAAAAAAAAAGTTGCCAACGATATCAATACCGTTATGCTGCGTTGTAGAAAATTTTGAACAAAACACACATTCAAGGATTCTATGAGATTTTGTTCTTTACATCACATGTTGTACAAGAGGTGGATGAAATTGTAATCTCACAGTTAAGATAAAACAAAATAAGAATAAAATATGAAGTATATAAGATAAATACACATAAATAAGAGAGTAGGGAAGTAGCAGCAATATGAAATCCAGAGTACGAGTGCATAAGGTACTTTTGCTATAGCAGCATCGGATTGGAGTATTAAAAAAACACGCCAAATATCCATTTATTAAAAATCCCCTATCTGTTTTGTTTTAGTCCGGTGTGGATCTCACCAAAGATAACATGGCACTGCAGAGGGTACGAGAGGCAGCGGAGAAGGCCAAGTGTGAACTTTCCTCCTCTCTGCAGGTACGTTATTACCTGGTTTAATTCTGCAGTTCTTTTTGTTTATATGTTTGTTTGTAATTAATAGGCAAATAAATCCCTGATTTAATTTAAATTGTTTGGATTTGCAAGTTACCATGATTTTTGTGCATTTTTCAGATTAAATTAAATTAAATTGAATTATTAGATTTTGTGTTAGATCAGTATAAGGTTTCACAGTATAATAAAACTGATGAGCTCTTTTCTCACAGACCGACATCAACCTGCCTTACCTGACCATGGACAGCTCTGGTCCCAAACACTTGAACATGAAGCTGACCCGGGCCCAGTTCGAGGGCATTGTGTCGGACCTGATCCGCAGGACAGTGGCGCCCTGTCAGAAAGCCATGCAGGACGCTGAGGTTTCCAAGAGTGATATTGGAGAGGTGCTGCTGGTGGGAGGAATGACCCGCATGCCGAAGGTAAGATCAGAGGATACCTGGACGTTATAAGTATGTTTGCTGTTGTTTAAATGCACGTTTATATAGATATTTAGGACTACATGTATTAGAGATTAAATTGTCTGATAAAGCCCAACCTGATGCCCAACCCTATGATGAGGAAGTGTCAGTTGTTCTAATAAATGTTAATAAACAACAGTTAATGTTAATTTGACCATAGTGTTGTTAAACAATATCTCCAAAATGTTTAAATAAAATTATTGCAAAAATAGCCTGAAACATCTTGATATTATTTTATAACCATATGGCCGTCAGGGTACAACTCTTGTTGTTTTTAGGAAAAGTAAAATTAAGACTGTGTTCTCATTTCCCATTAAATTACATAAATATTAGGGACAGATTATATCTGCCCAGTAGGGCTGAACGATTAATTGCATTTGTGATAATCTCGCGATATTTTAAAACGTGATTCTCTAACCGCACTGGCTGCGATTTGACTGGTCACGTGACTTGGGAGCGAGCCAAGCCGAGGACGAGCGGAGCATACCCGAGCAGAAGGCAGGGAGGTGGAGAAGTGAAGCCAACACAGCGCACTTTAGGGCGTTTTCACACCAGCACTATTTGGTCCGGTTAAAATGAACTCTGGTCCGTTTGTAACTTTAGTGCGGTTCGATTGAGCAGGTGTAAAAACAGTAATCGCACTCGGGTGCGGATCAAAAGAACCGGACCGAGACCAGCTAGAGGAGGTGGTCTCGGTCCAGTACCAAACGAACTCTGGAGCGGTTCGCTTGTGGTGAGAACGTGATCCGGTCTCGATCGGATCCAGCTATTAAATATAAGCCATTTATTTGAGCTAAATTGCTGATAAAGCAAGCACAGTTTAAACTAATATATTAGCCAGATAACGCTAATTACCACAGCTGTGAACATCAACACTGTGTCCATGCATGCGCTGCATTCACTGCTCTGTTTATTATGTATAAATCTGCGCTGCATTCATAGCTCACAGCCGCGTGACTCTGTTTATTATGTATAAATCTGCGCTGCATGCAGAAACACTGTGTTTGAAAGTGCAGCGTTTCAGCGTTCAGTGTTAAAGCACAGATATTTGCGCTGGAACACAAAATCTTCTCGCTGTATTTACTTTTTTCGTATATTTATATTTAATGTACTCCCGTGTCAGACAGCTCTGACCAATCAGAGGACACAGGCTGCTCGTGTGGTTTATTGATGCGCATTTTAGACGGAACAGAGCGAGAAAACGCTCCAAGTAAACAAACTCATTAGAAACGAACTACAGGTGTGAACACGCCCTTGTTGCACAATGGCTTCAGGCTCGAAGGAACACATCAGTTGTGTAGAATTTACTTTGGCTTTAAAAAAGATGCTGCTCAACGTCAGGTACTGTGCTAAACGTGCCTTGCTACTGTTGCTACGACGCGAGGTAACACTACAAACCTTTTTCAGCATTTAAAAAAACAAGCCTTGTGTGGTATTTGCAAGGCTAAAATGCCAAAGACCAGCGCTGCATCTTCAAATACAGAAAATAGCGAGTTGGTTAAAGCAGATTCTCTATTTTTTTTGCACTTTAATTTTTCATGATGTTACTAGCTAGAGAGCAGTAAGTTAATTTTTGTATATCTATTGTTTTTCCTAATAAAAAAAAAATGGTGAAAAGGAAAAGCATAGATTTTTTGCTTTATTGTTATCTGTGCTTTAAATAAATCTGACATTGTTTATTATTAAACAGATTGATTTATTGCTTCTGTTGTTGAAAAATACTTGAAGACAAAAAAAAAATCGCATTTTAAATCGCAATCGCAATTTATAGCTAAAAAATTGCAATTAGATTATTTTCCAAAATCGTTCAGCCCTACTGCCCAGTATTATTTATTTCACTTCAGTCCTGCATATATGGAGTGCATTTTTGGAATTAAGAAAATCTAAGTTAGGGCCATGTCATATCGATAGCAATAATATATATGCCTAGTAAAATGTAATTTAAAGGATTCCACCAGCTGAAATACTTAATTTTCCTTCATGTGCTTCATATGTCCTTCATATGAAGACAGTGATTTAAGTCTGTGATGCTCAAGTTATGAACATTGTCGATGCCATAAAATAGCCAACATGTTGCTGATATGGCCCAAACAAACAAAAATGTAGCTTTGTTACAATAGTGTGTTGTTGGAAAAAAATTAAAATAAAAAAGTTTTGTCATATCACAAAGAATATTGTTATCGCCAAAAATACCCTGAAAAATAATGCCATGTATCGCTTGCCCCTAATTACATAACATGTTATACTTATATTAATGTTTAATAGACATTTATGTGACAAGTTACACACAGTTCAGCAAAATTAGGCTTGCTTAGCCTTTGTTTAGTTTGTTCAGTTATTATAATCCTCTTAAGTCAGTTTGCTTGCTGACATGCTCATTGTGTTAAGTTAGCTTTGTGGAGTATTTGTGGCGTTACTTCATATGAAAAATTATATGCCCTGATTTGGCTGGTTGCTGCTGATTGTCAGCAGTAGAGATTCACATCGTGTATTTTATTCCTGTGTTTTAGGTTCAGCAGACGGTGCAGGATCTGTTTGGCCGCGCTCCGAGTAAATCCGTAAACCCAGACGAGGCTGTGGCTATTGGTGCAGCGATCCAGGGAGGAGTTCTGGCCGGTGATGTGACGGACGTGCTGCTGCTGGACGTCACGCCTCTGTCTCTGGGTATCGAGACGCTGGGAGGCGTCTTCACCAAACTCATCAACAGGAATACAACCATTCCCACCAAGAAGGGCCAGGTAGACCAAAACATCCAAAACACAGTAATAAATAAAGAAAATTGGAGACTCATTGGAGATTCATTATTTTAAACATACTTTACTATCATATATTAGGGGTGTGACGAAATATCACAAGATAAAAACAACACTTTATATTTCTCATCAGGTGTTAAATGTGTGTCTCACAAGACTTATTCACTGGTAACCAAAACAAATGTTTGGTCATTTTGGCAGCAAACAGCAGCGTTGGTCTGCTCGAGCTTCATTTTTCCCTCCCCCACATTTTTGTTTAAGCGATAGCAAACTGATCGATAAACTGCAGAATGACGTAGAAGATTCAGTTAAAGGTTGCCAGTTGAATACAGAACCCTCCCTGGGGGGGATTGTGACAATAGTTGTCAGGTCTGAAGAGACTCGTGAGGTCAAATAGAAGAGAAGTTGCTTGGTTTATGGAAAAACTGGCTGAAGTTTTTAGATTCTGTTCTGTATTTATGATAAATCATACATAAATTTTTCTGTGAAAATTAATCAACAAATATTTACAAAAACGCAAAACTACAGGTAAATTTTTTATATTTTGTGAGTTTCAAATATATATTTTAAATTTGAAATGAAAAACTATATATAAATATATACATTATTATGTATTGTATATATTGTTAAAATGTGATTTCTTGTCACACCCATACTGTGTGTATATTATCCCCCCCCCCCCCCCACCACCACCACACTTGATTAGTGAATAACTTTAACTTTATTTTGTAAAATCTATATAAGTAATATTTATTTATTGCTGTGGAACCATTGTGACACTCAGTCTTACAATTTGCTTTGTTTTGTAGGTGTTCTCCACAGCTGCTGATGGTCAGACTCAGGTTGAAATTAAAGTTTGTCAGGGTGAGCGAGAGATGGCGGCCGATAACAAAATTCTTGGACAGTTTACTCTGGTAAGCATTTGATTAATAGCATGAATTACAGGATATTTCTCTGTGTTTCCAGCTATAATCGTATGAACATATACCATTCCAACACCATATTTGTTTATACTGTGTTCCATCACACCTACACTCCAGCAGGAACATAGAATTTACTGTTTTGTGTTTATAGGTTGGGATCCCTCCAGCTCCCCGTGGCGTCCCACAGATCGAAGTCACCTTTGATATCGATGCCAATGGAATCGTTCATGTTTCAGCTAAAGACAAGGGCACTGGACGTGAACAGCAGAGTAAGAATACTATTTCAGAGGTTTCTGTGTTTTATTTAGAGTTTAATTTTTAAATGAGCCCAAAATGAGAGAGAACAGAACAGGTTTTATTGCGGTATATAAATTTACACCTTTATCAATTCTTTCTCTCGTCTTTCTGCAGTTGTTATCCAGTCTTCCGGCGGTCTCAGTAAGGACGATATTGAGAACATGATCAAGAATGCAGAGAAGTACGCTGAGGAGGACAGGAGGAGAAAGGTATCCGAGCTGATTTTCGAATGTTATTGAGAATGCACTAAAAAATGCAGATTAAAATAACAGGGTTCCCACAGATCCATAAACTTTTAAGGTTTCAAACATCTCTTAATTTCTATCTTTTCAATTGCAGTCCGGATGCAGGAGTTTTATTACGTAGTAGAAGTGTGTAATATTTTACACAGATGAACCCCTGTCTGGAGAGGGCTTTAAAGTGTTTCCTCAGGAGCACTATTTTTTTTAGTTATTGTTAAATCTTACTTTGTTTGGTTTGTCCTCTTTGGTGCGGTTCGTTTGAGCAGGTGTAAAATCAGTAATCAAACTCTAATTCAGACCAAAACAACAGTACTGAGACCCGCTAGAGAAAATGGTTTTAGAACCTCTTCAGAGTTTGTCTGGCATTCGGACTGTTTGTGGTGCCATGATCCCTCTTTCATCATAAGACTATAAAATGTACTCCTTAGGTTTAAGCTGGACGGTTTTTCAGGTGCAGTTTAACCTGATTTTATTACCTAAATAATTACTATGCAGTGGCAAATTTTCAGCATTCCTGGTCGGGTAAACAGATCATTTATTACTTTCTTGCTCCCACACCAGACAGCTCTGACCAATCAGAATAGACAAGATACTCTTGTAGTTTGTTGGGGCGCATTTTGTTGCGCTTAGGTTTGTGCCAACTCGTCTACTTGGATACTGCTTAATAATGCCTCTAATTTTAGTTGTATGTTTCGAATGCACGCTATCTAACCCTGTAGTTCATGTTGGTGTTGGGTGTGGCTAAATGCAAATATAATATGAGTGTTGAAAATAAGAGAATGGTTATACAGGATAAAGAACTAAGGGTTTTTCTGCCGTCAGCAGTAGAGGCCTTCTTTGGCCTACCAGTCCCATTTTGATTGTCATTCGGTGTTGTGAAACTTGTACAAATTCAGTATTTCAGATGGGCATAAATGCATTTCACAGAATCCTAGTTCTAGCAGTAGTTTATGGCAGATTTCATAAAAAATATAAAAACCAATGCATACATCTTGCTAAAAACATATTTAGCTTAATGTTACATAATGTTACCTTCAGATTCTTGTGTTGTAGTGCTTGTTTCATTTGTGCAGTTAATTTAATTGAAACAGCTGCAATATTATGATATATTATAAAATGTTTACTACATATGTAGAAGAAACGTTCATGAATGTTGTTTAAATGTATTAAGCAAACAATTAATTAATTAACTAACCACCTATAACTACCTTTAAATTGTCTTCCATAGGACCGGGTTGAGGCTGTAAACATGGCTGAGGGTATTGTTCACGATACAGAGTCAAAAATGGAGGAGTTCAAGGATCAGCTTCCTGCAGATGAGGTAAACAGTGTGTATAATCACATATTAACTGCTATATAAATCTCATTTTGCACAGATAAATAAATAATCTGATTTCTCTGCAGTGCAACAAACTGAAAGAAGAAATCACTAAAGTACGAGACCTGCTGTCGCGGAAGGAGACGGAGACCGGCGAGAACATCAAACAGGCCGCCACAAACCTGCAGCAGGCGTCTCTAAAGCTCTTCGAGGTGGCCTACAAGAAGGTAAATACGTTTTTAGAAATATCTGGTTTGTTTGTACAGTATTACTGTATACTCTTAAACTGGAAGGTTGTTAATAGAATGAGGATTATTATGTGGCATGAGAAGGTTCGGGCAGCACTGGTCAAGCTTTTTTGCTGTGAATAGTTAAAAGAAGTTACAGAAATAGAAAATTTACGGTAAACATTTTCACTGGGTTAAATGGGTTTAAAAAAGCTAATGATTTCATATGTTTCTGCTTTTAAATTAGGAAATTGTGATAATGTAAATCCAACATCATGTTTTTAGGAAATTAGTAAAAGGTTTAGTAAGTTAGTATTATGGTTTATAAGTAGTTTGATTGATTATTGATTCAGAATCAGGATTTAAACAGAGGAAAATAAACAACGAGAGAGTCGATCAGTGAACTACAGTGTTCACTAGCTTATTTATCTGTAATTAACTGTAGTGCAGAAACTGTAGTGAACTGATGGTGAACTGTTGGTTGATAGAGCAGATCTTGTGGTGTTCCACAGGGTTTTACTGTAGGACCAATCAAACGTTTATAATGTTAATAATGATAAAACTGTAGTTCTGAGAGTGAAGGACTGAAGTGTAGATTATATACAGCTTCTAATACAGACTAAAAACTAAATAATAACTAATGTAATGATAGAAAATTACGGGTGGAATCTTACATTATAGATTTCAGTTCTTCAGTGTTTCAGTGCAAGTTAATGTTGTTGTGGGGTCATCTAGTTAGTAGTGTACCTCCATGGGATGCTTCGAGTACCACCCATGCTACCTGTACCACAGTTTGAGAACCACTGACAGAACCAGTCACCAATTAACCAATTAGTCTACATTAATCTGTATTTTTTCAGTAGTGTCAGTTGATTAAAAAAAATCTGATTAATCACAACCGTATTCTGTGATAAATTGCAATTTTTCAGACTTATTCTTTTTCTTAAGACTTAAGCGTTTTATAGATGTTTAAAATAATAATGAATATAAGATTTGTAAGTTGGAATTATATTTGTGTTAATTGAGGGAGACTATAAGAAATAGTAGTGTAGTGTGGTATTGTTTACTTTACTTTAACACTAACAGCACTAATTTCTTTGTTTATTATTTTAACAGATGGCATCAGAAAGAGACAGCAGCAGCAGCAGTTCGAGCGGATCAGAAACCGGAGAGAAGAAGGAAGGACAGCAGTAGAGCTTCTTCACTATCAGTCCGTCGGCTGATGAGCTTGGGATTATAAACTGTCTTGAGCAGAAATTCGCACTCATATTCTCATACTGTGTTTTTGCAGTATCAAATATATAAAGTTCATTAGTGTTCACTATATTGCTGCCCCTCCCCCTCCTTCCTCTCCCTCTAAACCTTATTTGTCTTATCATCTATATGAAAGATTCTTTTTTTTTCTGATGTTAATTATTATATAATGTGATTTAGTCATTGAATTTTGGTCTGTTTTTCCACTTAGAGAAGCTTTGTATTAAAATCATAAAGTTATGGAACTCATAATATACTGTCTGTCTATGTTTAAGGAGGTATGAGTGTGTTTGAGCATTGTGTAAAGAACAGAACTGTACTTATTTGTCTGTTTATTCTGCAATTTTTATCTGTGCTGATGGTTGAATGTTTAGGATGATGGATTAAAGTGTCCCTGTGCTGATAATGTCCTAAACTTTATGACTATATATTTACTGGACCAGGATTGATCAAAATCCTTCATTACAAATGATTTTCAGTGGTAAATCTCAGTTCAGTTTGTGTAAATTCAGTCAACATGTTTATCTGATCACTATGTTTGTGTTCACTCCCAAAGCCAAATACTATATACAGTTTTAAGAAGCTTAACACACAATATATTAACACCTCAAAAATAGAAAACATAAATATCTACTTGCATACCTATAAACACATAAATGATATACAGCTCTAAAACAAAAATAAGATAGCTCTTTATGTTTTTTTATTTTTATTTTACCAAATTAAAAACCTCTGGAATATAATCAAGAGGAAGATGGATGATCACAAACCATCAAACCACCAAACTGAACTGCTTGAATTTTTGCACCAGGAGTAAAGCAGCATAAAGTTATCCAAAAGCAGTGTGTAAGACTGGTGGAGGAGAACATGATGCCAAGATGCATGAAAAAAAACTGTGATTAAAAACCAGGATTATTCCACCAAGTATTGATTATTTCTGAACTCTTAAAACTTTATGAATATGAACTTGTTTTCTTTGCATTATTTGAGGTCTGAAAGCTGAAATCATTTTCTGTAAATAAATGCTCTAAATGAGAATATTTTTATTTGTAATTTGGGAGAAATGTTGTCTGTAGTTTATAGAATAAAACAACAATGTTCATTTTACTCAAACATAAACCTATAAATAGCAAAATCAGAGAAACTGATTCAGAAACTGAAGTGATCTCTTCATTTTTTACAGAGATGTATATTGCATATACATAGATGACAGTTTGTACTGAGTGAGCAACATAGCAGGATGTTTACAGCAAGAACGCTTACTCTGTGTCGCTACAGAAAGGGTTTACTGGTCTAAATGCAGGACTGTGGAGCAAACTGTGATATGTTATTTTATTTTACTTCAACTGTATATGCATACTGTATGTAATTAAAATTATTAATAGGCATACTTCTATTATTTATCAAATAATTTACTCAGTTTTAGCTAGTGCACAGATGGACCACCAGGGGGCAGAAACGTATATATGTTATATTTATATCATTTATATACTTTATTTAGCTTTACATATCTTTAACTAGAACACCTTTACGCCTGTGTGTTGAGTTTTGTTATAGATATAACCTACAGGTACTACCAGATTCCAGGGAATTTTCTCACACACATATAAACACAGACTGAATAACAAAAATATAAATAAAAATAGACAATTTATAACAGTTAATACAATTGATAATAATGCAAAGTATTTATATAGCAGTTCATTATATGCGGCTTAAAGTGCTTTACGGTAAAAACTGTTAAAATAGAAAGTAAAAAGATAATGGATATACAAAATCCAGGAATTAAACAGTCTAAGTCAGGGGTGTCCAAACTTTTTTTGTTGGGGGCCAGAAAGAGAAATATATTTGAAGTCACGGGGCCACAGACTCTGTAATAAAACAAATAATGAAATATACCACTTTAAATAATACATTTACACACCATTTTACTTGACTTATTATCTTTATCTTTGACAGTGTTGTGTAAACTAAGATTTTTTAAATTGATGTTTCATTTCATGATGTCTCTTAATATAAAACTCCTTAATTACGGCAACTTTTAGACTCTTTGGCCCGTTTTTCTGCGCTAGAAATGCGCACTCTCTCCGCTTTTAGACTCTTTGGCCCGTTTCTGACACCTAGCGTTCAAACTTTGAATCTCACATTATAAAAACCTGCTTAACAGCGGGCCAACTTTCATTCTATTTCTAAAATACCTCGCGGGCCGCTCCAAAAAAGGATACGGGCCGCAAATGGCCCGCAGGCCGTAGTTTGGACACCCCTGTACTAAATAAACGATTTAAATTAGAATCATAATCATACACTGCAAAAAATACATTGGCAAAAACTAAACAAACTATATGCAAATGAAGACAAATATATGTATATTAAGCAAAAACTAAATCTGCCAATAGGATAAGCAGAATTTTCTTAGTAAGATTTCTTACAAAAAGCAATGGCAAAGTCTCAAATTGAGTGAAGTAACACCTAAATCAAGCAATAAAGTCACTGTTTTGGACACAAGAATCAGAATAACTTGATTGCTGCTTGATTGTGCTTCTTTTGAGTTCAAATGACTTAAAATAAGGTACAAATTCTAAGTAAGAATGAATAAGATAATTATTTACATTTACATTTACATTTACATTTATGGTATTTAGCAGACGCCCTTATCCAGAGCGACTTACAACAGTGCTTCAAAGTTACTTAAGATATCCAAAGCTAGTTTGTAGACTAGGATCAAGAGATACATAGAACTTAATCATGTTAAGAACCCTAGGAACCTTTTTTTTTTTTTTTTTTTTTTTTTTTTTAGTTTTTTTAGTTTAGTTTAGTTTTTTAGTTTTTTTAGTTTAGGAACTCTTTGAAAAGATGTGTCTTCAGTCGACGTTTGAAGACCGTGAGTGACTCTGCTGTTCTGACATCCAGTGGAAGTTCATTCCACCACCTTGCTGCAGCACAGAGAAGAGTCTGGATGTCTGTTTTCTGTGTGTTTTGAGTGATGGAGGTTCGAGCCGAGCCGTACTGGAAGCTCTAAGAGCTCTTGGTTCAGATCTGGCTTTGACCATCGCCATCAAGTATGAAGGTGCTGGTCCGTTTTTTGCCTTGTAGGCCAGCGTCAGGGTTTTGAATCGGATGCGGGCGGCAACAGGAAGCCAGTGGAGGGAACGCAGCAAAGGAGTCACATGACTGAACTTCGGAAGATTGAAGACGAGTCGTGCTGCCGCGTTCTGAATTAACTGTAGTGGTTTGGTGGCTCGCAGTGGAAGACCAGCCAGTAGAGAGTTGCAGTAGTCAAGTCTTGAGATGACAAGAGACTGCACAAGCACCTGAGTGGCATCCTGAGACAGAAACGGTCGAATTCTTCGGATGTTGTACAGGAGAAATCTGCATGACCGAGTCAGATTTGCAATATGGCTCGAGAACGATAACTGGTCATCCATTACTACACCGAGGCTTCTTGCTTCTGCCGATGGAGTGACCAGTGAGTTCTCGAAAGAGATGGAGAGATTGTTGTGAGGGCTTGTAGTTCCTGGGATGAACAGAAGGTCAGTCTTGCTGGGGTTGAGTTTTAGGTGATGAGAACTCATCCACATCGAGACATCATTGAGACATGCTGAGATGCGGGATGAAACCTGAGTGTCGGAAGGAGGAAATGAAAGGATTAGTTGGGTGTCATCAGCATAGCAGTGGTATGAGAATCCATGAGAAGATATTATTTCACCCAGAGAGCGAGTATAGAGTGAGAAAAGAAGAGGACCAAGCACCGAGCCTTGTGGAACCCCAGTGGAGAGTCTGCATGGAGCAGATGTTGCCCCTTGCCAAGTTACCTGGTAGGAACGGTCCTCCAGGTACGATGCAAACCACTGCCATGCAGAGCCAGTGATTCCAAGGCTGGTGAGGATGGAAAGGAGAATGCTGTGGTTGACCGTGTCGAAAGCAGCAGAGAGATCAAGCAGAATCAGAACAGATGACAGGTTAGTAGCTTTTGCTGCATGAAGCTTCTCTGTAACTGCAATGAGGGCAGTTTCAGTAGAATGTGCAGGTTTGAAGCCAGACTGGTTTGGATCCTGAAGATTGTTCTGAGTGAGAAAGAGAGAAAGTTGGTTGTAGACAGCACGCTCAAGGACTTTGGAAAGGAAAGAGAGGAGAGAAACTGGCCTGTAGTTGCCAACGTCCAAGCTGTCTAGAGTTGGTTTCTTCAAGATAGGAACCACTCTGGCAGTCTTAAAAGTTGATGGAACATGACCAGATGATAGAGAGGTGTTAATGATGTGAGTGATGAACGGAAGGAGGTCAGGAGCAATTGTCTGAAAGAGGGAAGATGGTAAAGGGTCAAGTGGGCAAGTGGTTGGATTGTTAGAATGTAGAAGATGAAGGATTTCATCTGTGGAAAGCAGAGAGAATTGAGACAGAGAGGTAGAATGTGGAAGATAGAGCTTGGTGGGAAGGGTAGAGGCAGGGGGAAAGGATTGGCGGATATTTGCTACTTTCTCCTCAAAGGAGTTGACAAAATCATCCGGGGAGAGGGTTGTGGGAGGTTGAGGAGTGGGAGGGTTTAGAAGAGATGAGAAGATGGTGAAGAGTTTGCGAGGGTCAGATGCTGATTCTTCCAGTTTCCTTTTGTAGAAAGAGGATTTTGCAGCAGTTATTATCCCTAAAATAAGCAAAATAATCACAATAATAACACTTACACACAATGCTTAGTAATACAAAAAGTCTCATCAGAGAAGAAAATAAGATTTATTGCCCTAAATGTAGAAACATTTCACTGGCTAAGATTTAGTTTTTTTTTCCAGTGTGTAATAGAAAGCAATAAGAACATATTAAATAATGAAATAAATACAAAAGTGTAGGAGATGATAAAATGTTTAAAGGAGTGAAACATGATGTTAATGATTGTATGAGGGGGAGGAGTTATGACTCAGGAGTTCAGTGAAACTAGAACTTTACACCTGCTGAATCCCACAGTCTGAGAGAGTGAGGATGAGGATGAAGATGAGGATGAGGATGGCTGCTCTGATCTGGGTTTGTGTTCTGCTTTACCTTTCTGGTGAGTTCTGAAATTCTGGGTATGATATAAAACATTAAAAAGAGAAAAAATAACCTTTAGAGCTCTGTAAATCATGGGAAACATGTTAAACATGAACACTAAACATGGAAATTCTAAAGGTTTCAATTTAGTTTTTTATTGGCTGATTTATTGAGTTCTTAATGCAGGTTACAGCAGGTGTTTCCTGTTACCTCTATTCAGATAAACTCTTCGTTTACATTAATGTATACAGCTGGTGAAGTGTAATCCTCCTCATATCCTGATTTAAGTTATTTTCTTTAAGATTAATTTATGTTTAATATATATTGTCTGGTTGGAGAGTGTGAACTGGTGGTGGCAGCAGGTAAAGTGGAACAGGTGTGAATTCAGATCATTTCCAACGAATAAACAGCCTTACTTACTTACCTCAGTGTACACACCTGTCCAGATCAGTGAGTGTGTAATTACATAAAGATATTAGTATGTTTATGTGCATATATTTATGTGTGATGAGGAACTGTTTAGGTAAGGTTAAAGTACAGTAGGGACAGCGGTACATTATATAATGTATAGTCTATATGTGTGTATAATAAGTAGAGGTAGGGCACGTAGATTAAAGTGCAGGGTGTAAACATGTGAAATGATAACAGTGCAAAGTGCATACAGTCTCTGTGCTGGAGCAAACATTTACCATGTAGGATATATATGTGCATAGTTTAGGTTGTAGTTAGTGTTGCTGGGATCAGCAGTTTCACAGCCCATGGGAAAAAGCTGTTGCTCAGTCTGGTGGTTCTGACTCTAATATTCCTGTACCTTTTTTTGAAGCTCATAATTAATTAATTTAGCTGTAATTTGTGCTAAAACAGTAAACTTGATATCATTGTTTCAACTGTAATAATATATAAGTTTTTTAACCATCTACAATCTACATCTACATCTACAATCTACACACTTACTGTCATAAAGAGGTCACATGACTTCTTCTGTAAATATTTTAAGGTTAAAATCCAAAAGTAACATGCAGTACACGCCACAATAATGTATTTTATTTATTTATCGTTTTATTTCTCTACAATTTGAAAGGCCAATTACCCCACCCACTCATAACACTCCCGACACGCCTCCTCCCATACATGTAAAGTCAGACTCCGCCTCTTTTCCAACTGCAGCCAATCAGTGCAGCATCACTAGTCGGCATTACTGAGTCTGAGAGAAAGAGTACAGTAGGTCATGCTGTTTCTCCATCAGCAGCCGGAGTCTGAGAGAGAGAGAGAGAGAGAGAGAGAGAGAGAGAGAGAGAGAGAGAGAGAGAGAGAGAGAGAGAAAGAAAGAGAGAGAGAGAGAAAGAGAGAGAGAGAGAGAGAGAGAGAGAGAGAGAGAGGACAGTAGGCCATGCTGCTTCTCCATCAGCAGCTGGAGTCAGAGAGAGAGAGAGAGAGAGAGAGAGAGAGGACAGTAGGCCATGCTGCTTCTCCATCAGCAGCTGGAGTCTGAGAGAGAGAGAGAGAGAGAGAGAGAGAGAGGACAGTAGGCAATGCTGTTTCTCCATCAGCAGCCAGAGTCTGAGAGAGAGAGAGAGAGAGAGAGAGAGAGTACAGTAGGTCATGCTGCTGTTTCTCCATCAGCAGCCAGAGTCTGAGAGAGAGAGAGAGAGAGAGAGAGAGAGTACAGTAGGTCATGCTGCTGTTTCTCCATCAGCAGCCAGAGTCTGAGAGAGAGGACTGTACTTGTTTTCAGCACTAACCAATCATGCTAGAATTTTTAAACAGGGTCACACATTTACATGCTGTGAAGTGACACATTCAGAATGCTCTGTTATGATATGTCATTTAAGGACTATTGAGTTAATGTTGAGGGAAAAATGAACTAGTTAAATATTTATTAATGTTGTTAATGTTTCATTTGCAGTTTTTACAGAAGCAACTCAAACTCCACAGCCCAGAGAGGTAACTCAATTATATTACTAACTTTAGCATTAAAAAAATCAATATAGTAAATATTCTTTTCAACATTTGCATTGTTTAGTAGATGCTATCAACGCATAAACTGACTAAAATAAATGTTTTAAATGAATTTCAGCATGCATAAATGAATTTTTCCTCCACTATTATTAATTTCAGCCTGACTGTGTGAAATATCGGGATTTGAAGTGTACCCGTGAGTTTGACCCGGTGTGTGGTGACGATGGCATTACCTACTCTACTGAGTGTGTTCTCTGTTTGGAGAATAGGTAAGTCACAATGCAGAGTGAATGAATTTATAAATGACAAATAAATCACTATATTTATGTACATATGTGCATTTAAGGTAGTTAATGAATAACTATATTTTATATGTGCGTATATTTATGTATATATTTAAATATTATTATTTTTATTCTGCAGAAACCGAAACCAGCATGTGAAGGTAATGCACCAAGGCCCGTGTTTGTCTTTGAGAACTGATGGATTCTGCGAGGATGTTCTCCAGTCACAGCAACTATGACATTACAACAGGCTTTTGATGAAAGGGGTCTATGATGTAATAAAAATGATGTTTTGATTCATTTCTATAGCTTTTATTCTTTCCAGAGAAATGTGATTTAAAAGGAGATTTTCCCAGTGCCTCTTCCAGTGCTTAAAGGACCAATATATAATAATATATATAATATATATAATATTAAATAATAAAATGATCAGGGTGTCTCATCAGATATTAAGGGAACATGTTGAGTGAAAGTACTCTCAGGGCTGGACTGGTAATCTGGTGTACTGGGTAATTTCCCGGTGGGCCGACAGTCCTCAGGGGCCGAAGCTGATTTTTTTTTCTTCCTTTTTTTCGAAGAGACCGGCCCACAATTTAGAGGTTGCGGCCCATTGGCCCATCTTCAATATAGACAGTGGACTGAACCAATCAGGATCTAGAAAGAAAGTGGCCCCAACCGTCCTCTGTGTGGTGTTTTCTGGACTTTTTAAACACATAGACTTTCCAACCAGGGGTAACAACACATTGGACCAGGTCTTTACTACACACAGAGGAGCCTACCGAGCCTCCCCCCTCCCCCACCTGGGAGCCTCTGATCACCTCACCATTATGCTAATGCCAGCTTACAGACCACTGGTTAAAGTCACCAAACCAGTTCTTAAGCAGGTACGAGTGTGGCCAGAGGGTTCCTCAGAGGCACTTCAGGACTGTTTCAGCACAACAGACTGGAATATGTTCAGAGAGGCTGCCACCCACAACAACTCCACAGACATTCAGGAGTACACAGAAACTGTCTCTGCATACATCACCAAGTGACCGTCACTGTTCGAGCGAATCAGAAACCATGGCTGACAGGAGAGGTCCACAAGCTCCTGAAGGCTTAGAAATGCAGCCTTCAGAACAGGTGACCAGGCAGGCCTGAGGACAGCCAGGGCCAACCTGTCCCGCGGGATCAGGAAAGCTAAGAGGCAGTACTCCAAGAAGATATCCCAACGCTTCAGTGACAGCAGAGACACACAGAACCTGTGGCAGGGTATCCAGTCTATCACAGGCTACAAACCCCATCCACAGACCTGCGACAGCGACACATCTCTGCTGAACGACCTGAATGGGTTCTTCGCAAGGTTCGAGCCACTCAACAACACACCCGCCCAGAAATCCATCCTTCCTCCTGGTGACCAGGTGCTGACGCTGTCCCCAGACAGTGTGAGGAGAGCATTCAGCAGGATCAATGCTCGGAAAGCTCCTGGGCCTGACAACATTCCTGGCCGTATGCTCTTTCTTTCTCTGTCTCTCGCTCTCTCTCTTCTTTCTTTGTCTCTCGCTCTCTCTCTTTTTCTTTCTCTGTCTCTCGCTCTCTCTCTTCTTTCTTTGTCTCTCGCTCTCTCTCTTCTTTCTTTCTCTGTCTCTCGCTCTCTCTCTTCTTTCTCTGTCTCTCGCTCTCTCTCTTCTTTCTCTGTCTCTCGCTCTCTCTCTCTTCTTTCTCTGTCTCTCGCTCTCTCTCTTTTTCTTTCTGTCTCTCGCTCTCTCTCTCTTCTTTCTCTGTCTCTCGCTCTCTCTCTATCTCTCTCTTTTTTCTGTCTCTCTCTCTTTCTTTCTGTCTCTCTCTCTCTCTCTCTCTCTGACTGTCTCTCTTTCTCTCTCGCTCGCTCTCTCTCTCTGATGTAAGTGATTGACACCACTAATACAATTTATATAATATAATATTTTATCAATCTAAAGCTGATGTTTCTTAAAAGAACTCAAACACTAAAATGCATCCAGTAATTATAAAATAAATATTTGTAGATATATTAATGATGTTGTTTTTGTTTTTAATAAAGCGCCACAATCAGACTCAATGTTTGTTTGTTCCACCTAGATTGAAAAATCCTCTCATGATGAGAGCAGGAGAAAACCCTGATTTCAAGCATTTAATAAAAGAGCCCCATTAAACATTCCATCCAAAAAAAAAACATGATTATACTAAAGTTCAATTTTTATACTTTCGTTAGCAAATAATTTTCTCAATTTACTCAATTTTAGCCCTAGAATCCTGTTTGAACTTTTGTAGTGCATGCAGTGCACAGATAGACCACCAGGGGGAAGAAACGCGCTTCTTTTCTGTCATTAATGTTTCTTAAGTTTTAATAAACATAAAATATATTTTCAGCCTAATCTAATTATATATTTATATTGTGTTTTTTTTAGCTATACATATTTATTTTAACATTCACTTGAACACCTTTACGCCTGTGTGCTGAGTTTTGTTATAAATATAAGCTACAGGTACTACAGCAGATTCCAGGGAATTTTCTCACACACATATAAACACAGACTGAATTACAAAAATATAAATAATAATAGACAATGTATAACAGTTAATACAGTTGATGATAATACACGTTATTTATATAGCTCCTTTCGTACATTAGGTATGAAGATCAAAGTGATTTACAGTACAAACAGTTAAAATAGAGAGTAAAAATATAATGGATATACAAAATCCATGAATTAAACAATTTAACTCTGCATCCATTACAATGGACAATTTTGTATTTTTTAAATGTTTTGTTGCACATAAAACACTATTAACACTATTTAAGAGCTGTTGTCCATCAGAACAGACCATGAACCAGCCATTCACCAAGTTTATAAACCAATTAAAACAGTAGGTTGGCCACGCCCACTACACTGAAAAAACACTGGAAAAACAGTAGTACTAGAGCCAACAGAGCCAAAATTACAGCAATTTTTACTAATTTAATGTGATTTTTAAGTAATCAATGTTTTTTTTTACTGTTTAGGGATGATTATGCAAGGCAAGGTAGGTTTATTTATATAGCATAAACACGTAAGAGAATAACAATAAAAATGGAAATAAAATAAGAATAAAGCATGGATACAATTTATTTATTTTAAATTGATTTAAACAATATATTTAAAACAAAGGAAAAATAACAAATTAAATTATTTAATTAGAATAAAAATGCTGTTACAGCTAGAAAAAAACATTTCTAACAGAATTATAAGAATATAAGAAATAAATTTAAGACATAAATACGGAACAATGTTAAAAGAAAATTACAAGACATTATAATTTAAAGAATATTAAAGTAATTCAATTCAATGTATTGTCATTATACTGATACAGGGTTGTACAGTAAAATGCAACACTATTAGAATAACAATAAAAATGGAAATAAAATAAACTAAGAATAAAGCATGCACTCTAAAAAACAGAGGTACGATAAAAGTACTTTTTTGTACTCAAAGGTACTCTCTTCATAATTGTACCCTCAATAGTACAATATTGGTCTTTAAAGGGTTAGATTTGTTCCCTCTGAAGTACAAAGCAACAGCAATAAGTACAAATTTGTACCATTTAACCAGTCAAAAGGTACATTCAGTATTTTGTATCACTGCACTAATAAACAATATATATTTAAATTGCACATTTTTTATTTTAAAGCCAGACAATTTTGGATCATCAAGTTTTTGAGCCATATTTAGTTGATGATAATGTTTATAATCTTTATAATATTTACTGGCACAAAAACCATGGGTACAAAAAGGACTTTCACTGAAAGGTACTTTTTTGTACCTCAATATAAAGTACAGCCCCAGCAACAAGCTTTGTACCCTTTTAAGTACAAATCTGTACTTACTTTTCTTAGAGTGTGGATAAAACATGATTTAAACAATATATTTTAAAAAAAGAAGAAAAAAATAACTAATTAAATTAATTTAATTAGAATACAAGTGCTGTCATAGCTAGACAAAAAAAACATTTCTAACTGAATTAAAATGAATAAAATTGGAGTATAAGAAATACATTTAAGACATTAATACAGAATAATGTTAAAATAAAATTACTAGACATTATAATTTAAAGAATATTAAAGTAATGAAAAATAAGAACAAAAAGTAATACAAGAAATAAAAAATAACTAGTAACATGCAAAGCAGAGCAGGTAAACAGATGTGTTTTCAGCTTATTCTTTAAAGAGGTTACAGTTTAAGCACATGGAATGCAATGTTAATAAGACTTCTTTTCTGTGCATTACAGACAGAAAACAGCAATTTTATATTTTTTCCCATAACTGGAGATAATTCAGGACTGAAAGGGTTAAATAAGAATATAAAAAAAAGATTAAATCATAATAAAATGCAATAAGAACAGATTAAATCATGGATTAAATAATGAAAATAATTAAATATTGTAGGAGATGATAAAATGTTTAAAGGAGTGAAACATGATGTTAATGATTGTATGAGGGGGAGGAGTTATGACTCAGGAGTTCAGTGAAACTAGAACTTTACACCTGCTGAATCCCACAGTCTGAGAGAGTGAGGATGAGGATGAAGATGAGGATGAAGATGGCTGCTCTGATCTGGGTTTGTGTTCTGCTTTACCTTTCTGGTGAGTTCTGAAATTCTGGGTATGATATAAAACATAATATATCATTTCTTTATTGGCTGATTTATTGAGTTCTTAATGCAGGTTACAGCAGGTGTTTCCTGTTACCTCTATTTAAATAAACTCTTAGCTTATATTAATGTATACAGCTGGTGAAGTGTAATCCTCCTTATATCCTGATTTAAGTTATTTTCTTTGAGATTAATTTATGTTTAATATATATTGTCTGGTAAATTTAAGAAAACTCTGAGCCATATGCCAAACTGAGTTTTAGTTATTTACTTTTACATATTTCTAATTTCACAAGTCACTTTAATTATAGACATTTATGCTACTACCTTAGAGTCATGTATATTTATGTACATTATGTATCTATATGATATACCTATATTTGATATTTATGCTGCAATATTTCCATATATTTTTGCTATATTTACTTACATACTTACGTAACACATTGATATGTGTATGTATGGGTGCATATGTATGTTTAGATGTATATGTGTATATGTATGTATTTATATGTATATATATTTATATATTCATATTTATATATGTATATATATATTTATATATGTTTTTGCGGGCGAATAATTGCAACGAAATTTCGTTCTGCGTACACATGTGTATTAAGAATGACAATAAAGGAAGTATAAGTCAAATTCTAAGGTAAGGTGGAACAGGTGTGCATCCAGGTCATTTCCCACGAATAAACAGCCTTACTTACGTCAGTGTACACACCTGTCCAGATCAGAGACTGAATATAAAGTGTATATAAAGAAATAAGAATAATGTCAAGGGAAAAATGAACTAGTTAAATATTTAATAATGTTGTTAATGTTTAATTTGCAGTTTTTACAGAAGCAGCTCAAACTCCACAGCCCAGAGAGGTAACTCAATTATATTACTAACTTTAGTTAGTATAAAATCAATATAGTAAATATTCTTTTCAACATTTGCATTGTTAAGTAGATGCTATCGACTCATAAACTGACTAAAATAAATGTTTTAAATGAATTTCAGCATGCATAAATGAATTTTTCCTCCACTATTATTAATTTCAGCCTGACTGTGTGAAATATCGGGATTTGAAGTGTACCCGTGAGTTTGACCCGGTGTGTGGTGACGATGGCATTACCTACTCTACTGAGTGTGTTCTCTGTTTGGAGAATAGGTAAGTCACAATGCAGAGTGAATGAATTTATAAATGACAAATAAATCACTATATTTATGTACATATGTGCATTTAAGGTAGTTAATGAATAACTATATTTTATATGTGCGTATATTTATGTATATATTTATATTATTTTTCCATTTTGCAGAAACCGAAACCAGCATGTGAAGGTAATGCACCAAGGCCCGTGTTAGTCTTTGAGAACGGATGGATTCTGCAAGGATGTTCTCCAGTCACAGCAACTATTGGCATATAATCATATTATACATTTAATTCCCTTACAATAAAATATGTAAGCAGCAGTCTTTGCTTTGGGAAAGTGTTACACTGAAGTGGTGTTTTTTTATCTATTTTTCTCTCTGAGAGATTTCCTGATCTTCAGATCTCATCTTGACCTCCACAGTTCCCCTGAACTTCCATTTCCTAATTATTGTCAACACTTCATTCTCAGTCCCTTTATACCCTGCTTATACCTTGTGGCCATTGATTACATTTATTTTCAAATATTTAAACAATTATAAAGAGTATTAACTTGACTTAGCAGAGAGTTGCTGATTATAATGCTGACTCTCAGGCCTCAGTTGGTAGTAAAAGTCTAAAAAAGGCACATTTATGAATTAGACTTTTTTAACCATTTTATTTAAACACATAGAGCAACTGTGCAAAACAGGCTGTACTTACTACTATACCCTACTTACTACTATATCTTCTGGGTCTGGTATTGATAAGGTACTGGTACTGGTAACTTATGTATTTCTGTCACTTTTCCAATACTTTCTACTTCTACTTCCTACATTGTTCATGAAAAAATCTATTCTTCTAATCACTACATTTTCATGAAAGGGTTAGGAAGGCTCATTTCTTTTAATATTAATATTTAAAATAATAATATATTTAACATATTAATATATTAATATTAATATTTTAATATGAATGTTGTATAATCATGCAGTTTGTAATCAGGCAGCTAACTGTATTGTGACTCTGCTTTGGTTTGTGTGAATATGTACCTGACAGTATGTGTGCGATAAAATGACAAACATGTTGCAAATACTAAATGTCAAGTGTTTGGCCCTGCTTACTGCTAAAGTAACTACTTGAAAATAATTATTTAATATAATTATTAGTATTAGGTTTATTAGTATGTTATATCACACTTGGATGAATTGATCATGATTTTGGGTGTAAATTCAATGTAGTAATATAAAATATTTCATGAAAATGAAATTAAAGACTAGTAATAGTTGGAATATTCAAAGATAAAATAAATTGATTCCAAAAGATTAATTAATTAAACTGGAAATAAATGCAATCCATTTTTGACCCAGGTTGTAAATTGTAAAAAAAAAGGAACTTTAATTTTAGTACATTTAAGACCTAGATAGCAAATTAATGTTGATAAATTATATTTTTTTATTAGAATTTATTGTGGTTGAGGGATAAATTGAGATATTAGTGCTTTATTTTGGATTAATGGTGAATTTTGGTGAAAGTTTTTTTTTATTAGAATTAATTGTTTTTAATGGCTAAATTGAGATATTGGTGTTATACGTTGGATTAATGGTGATATTTTTGGTGGACATTTTTTGTTAGAATTTTTTATGGTGGAGGCTAAATTGAGATATTAGTGCTTTATTTTGGATTAATGGTGAATTTTGGTGAAAGTTGGCAGTAGTGACTAATGTTATATTTGCGCGGGAGATCACGTGACGGAGACGCGGGAAGTCCACATGCAGTCTGAGGCTCTGAGGTAAAGAGAATTTTTTTTTTTAAACATATTTACCGATAATAAATGCTCGTTTTTTGAGTTGCTGCTGGTAATATGTGGGATCTAACTTAATATTTTTGATTTTGAAGGGTTAAATAAATTACCTTTAGACAACTGTGGCAAAAAGCTTTACTGTAACATTTCAGCTAGCTAACTAACTAGCCTAACTAGGTTAGCTAAAGATGCTAACATAAGTCTTCAGGATTTTCATGGAGAACTAGCTAAGCTAGGCTAAGTTAATATTTTAAGTCATGTTAGTAATGTAATTAGCTTGCTAGCTTGTAGTTTGTATTAGACATCTTTCCTCCTATTTCCAAAATTTTAAGCTTTGGATATTTCCAAGCTTTTTGGTTAAGATTTTACTTTTTAAAATAAAATGTGTAGGGTACTACACATTACCTACTTTGTCTCTAAAATTATATAACTTAGTTATTTCTGTAGAAAAGCTGTCTCTTAGCCTTTCTGTTGCATCCCAATCCTATTTTTGTAAATATAAAAGTATCCTTGCTGTACATGTAGCAGGGTTAATTTATTCTGATAAACATGTTTTAATCAACTACAGTAAAATATATTATTAATAAAAAAATGGGAAATATTAGAAGTCGCATGGACATAATTATGATTGTACAGTGACTTACAGATTTTTTTTACACCCCCCCCCCCATTTTCTTCTTTTAATTATCTGTCTTGTCTCTGTGACTCCTGTCCTTAAGTTTCTTGCTTTCTCTCTCCCTCACTTTCTTGCCATAAATGTGAAGTCAGAATCCGCCTCTTTTCGGTTACCTATACATCAGCTCACAGACACCGTTTGCTGATTCACTTCACCCTTGGAGTAATGAGGGGAGAGAGCTTCATCTACAGACTTAGAATAAGCAAGCCGATGGCAAGCTGCATGACTGGGATTCGAACCAGAGATCTGATTATAGTGGCAGCCCACTCTCTACCTATCTTTCTGAAAGAAAAATCTGTTTTATTGTGAGGCAGTCTCTTCTCTCCCTCACTAAGTTTCTCTCTCTCTTTGATTCTCTCTCTCTCTCTCTCTCTCTCTCTCTCTCTGATTCTCACCTCTCACTCTCTTTCTCTCGCTTTCTCTGTTGCTTTCTAACTCTCTTTCTCTTGCTTTCTCTTTCTTACTTTTTTCTCTCTTGCTCCATCCCTCTCTCTCTTTCCCTTGCTTTCTCTCTCTCTCTCTCCCTCTCTCTCTCTCTCCTGCAGGCTGGAGTGTATCAGAGCAGGGTTATGCAGTGGGATGGTTCAGTACAGAAGCTGCAGCTGATGTCTGTCTGGCAGCAGAAGGTCTCGAGACTCACGGGAGCCGCAGCTCGCGACCTCACACCACCTAACCACCCCGTAACACCACGTAACCACCCGTAAACCGGAGCTGTTTACGGTGCAGTCCGCTGGGGCTCCGGAGCAGCGGGGTAATCAGTGGCCGGTTCTCCCGTTATTGGAGTCGGTAGGACAGCGGTCTGGTTCCGGACGGGCTGTTTCGGGTCATCGGACATGAAGAACCCTCACGTGATCCCGGATCAGTACAGTCCAACAGAGGGACACAAGAAGTTCAAACGGAAAGTCCGGGGCTCGGTTAGTAAGCGCGAGACCGAGGAGAGGGACAGACCCGACTCCCCGACTCTGCCCGACCCGACGGGGCGACTGCTCGAGGAGGTCTACGGGAATCTCTGCGGGAGAACGTTACCGGACTTTGCTCTCGCTCCGCCGCGCGCTCAGCACCTTCTCCCGCCCGGGTTTATAACCGGAGCCCCGGATCAGATCCGGATCGCTAACGGAACCGTGTCAACGGTAACGGGGACTGTAACGGAATCAAAACACAGCACCGACCAGCCGTCTCCACCGGATACCGTGTATCAGAGCGAGCGCGTGCTGTGTAAAGATGTTGTATATAAACGTTCTGAGAGATGTCTGTCCGCGGGCTCGCGCGCTGACTCTCTGGACTCTCCGCGGAAACGGCTGGGGGAACCGTCCGGCGCCGTTACAGAGATCAAAGCCATCCAGCAGACCCGCAGACTACTGGCTAATGCACGGGAGAGGACCCGCGTGCACACCATCAGTGCAGCTTTCGAGGCTCTGAGGAAACAGGTAAGTTACACTAACTTTCACACAACTTTTACAAAACTTTCAGTAACTTTTATACCTGCAAAGTCTGCTGACATTTCAACTTTTAATCAACGTCATACTAAGATACAGACAGACAGACAGACAGGCAGATAGATAGATAGATAGATAGATAGATAGATAGATAGATAGATAGATAGATAGATAGATCATTATTGTTGTTGAACCAACATTGAAATGGCAAAATTGTTTTAACGTCTTACTTTTTAACATCAGTGCAGCTTTCGAGGCTCTGAGGAAACAGGTAAGTTACACTAACTTTCACACAACTTTTACAAAACTTTCAGTAACTTTTATACCTGCAAAGTCTGCTGACATTTCAACTTTTAATCAACGTCATACTAAGATACAGACAGACAGACAGACAGGCAGATAGATAGATAGATAGATAGATAGATAGATAGATAGATAGATAGATAGATAGATAGATCATTATTGTTGTTGAACCAACATTGAAATGGCAAAATTGTTTTAACGTCTTACTTTTTAACATTTAATGTTTAATGTACCAGCTAGATTTGTACAGCAGTTGTTTGTAATAGTTTAAAATAAGTTTAAAATTAATCATTGTATTTAAAATATATTTAACATATTATAAAGAAATGCATGCTTATATATTCATACATTGGTTTCCATGTTGGTTGTGCATCCCCTTCCAACATCCTACTCCAAAATTAATCCATTAAAATGAGATCATTGTGATCTCTAATGCAAGTTGTCATCTCTACACTGTCATCTCGTCCCATTAGAATATGATAACCTTTGCAATCTTTGAGCTGGGAATTTGCAATATGAGTAAAATACTCTTATCTCAATAGGCTTTAGACTGAATTTAAAATTTTAGGCAAGACATAAACCAAACAAAACTAAACATTTTCTCGAAGAATGAACAGTAAATACCTGTTGAGTGTAGCTGTCAATGGTTTTCACTGGAATTACATCGCTATAGTATGATAGAGTTGTTTTGTTGTAGTTTTGAATATATCAATATATTTCTCAGCAAATTATGACACCTCTAAATAAACTATATTAGGAAAGCTTGAAGCGTATTTTATGAAGCACCTACAGAACACTTTCTTACAAACCTTCCAGTGACTTTCTGTGTTGTTATTTTAGTGCTGTCACTCTGCTGTTAGTATTTTAAACCCCAATAGGTCTAAATGAATTTATGTTGCAGATCACTTCTCTGCTAGTTACGCTTTACCTTATGAAGTCATTATTAATAACCAGTACACATTTTTTGCAGTAAGCATCTGTTCATCTGTTTAATGTAATTTCACAATTCAAATGTATTTATATTGCACTTTTTACAGTGAATGTTGTCCCAGAGCAGCTTCACAGTGTTCCAGGTCCAAAGTTACATACAGCTGACATTTACAGTCTATGCAAAATTTACACATCTGTTACTTGATTGCATTCTGGATACTTCCTTAGATGTTTCCTGGGATATATATCACATATGTGATGTTACCCTCACTGTGTCACAAACAAAATAACATATCTGAAAATGAGTCACTATGAGGATTATTCCACAGAAGAGGAATAATCCTTCTTAACTTTGAATTTCTGTTGTCACAACGTTGACTGTTTTCTTAGAACATTGCTATAATAAGGTCTAAATTTGCATTATTTGGGCAGTAGGCTTAATCCTTGTATGGGAAATTGAGTCTATATGTTTTAGAAACAACACTGTCACAATGTTGTCAAAACCTCATCATTAGCTAACATTGCCTTTTTGTCATAAGACTACACTCTGTTTGTATGGTTAGGATTTCTTCTTATGATCCTTGCATAAAGATAATGTTAGTGCACCACCCTTCAAACCCTTCAAAGGTTCAGAGTCAGAGAGTCAGATGTTTAAAGTTTGGAAATTTTAGCTGCCAGTTCCTAATAGCAGTCAATGAACAACTTAGTTGGCGATGCCAAATTACCTGATTTTTCCATATTAATAAAGCATTACTATTAGCCTAAAAATGTGTTGTATGCTATAAAAGCTGTGCTTACTATTTCTTTATTAGACAAAATGACAATGTATGAAATTTGGACAGGGATCCATTTGTATACAGTTGCTGCCAGACATTTACATACAAACATTTTGTATTATTCCTTTTAAATGTTCTTTTTTCTGTGGCATAATAGTGTAAAAACGTAAATCAACACTAGGTCAAAAGAATGCATATTTTTGGTTAAATATTCCACCTTAACCAGGCTTTTAGTTAGATTTTAGTTAGATTTAGAATTGGTTCAGGTAAATTAGTTGCTTTGTGGCACAGACTTTAAAACCCAGCCAGAACTTTGGTAAGTTTTTTCCAAAAGGCTGAAGTAGGCCTGCTTTTTCAGTTCCATATTCACTATTGATACAGTATACTGACAGAAGTATTGGGACAGCTGCTCATTCATTGTTCCTTCCAATATTAAGGGTATTATAAAGAGTTTATTCTGCTTTTGTTGGAGTGACTGTCTGTACTGTCCAGAGAAGACTTTCTTCTAGATTCTGGATTCACAATACTGTGTGGATTTGATTACATTCAGGGACAAGAGCTAAGTGAGGTCAGGATGTTGAATTATTGTAGTGATCAAACCTCGACTCATCCCATCCACAAGTATTGGACCGAGCTCCATAATTCCAGAGAACACAGGTCTACTGCTCCACAGCTTAATACTGGGGCTTCATACCCCTCTAACCCACGTCTGGCATTAGAAAAGAAGAAAACTGATTCATGTGTGTCTACCTGCTCCAGGGGGTCTTATTCTTTTGGCACTTTGTGCATTTATTAGAAGTGATGTCCACAAATATATAGAAACATAGTAACATACCAAATGTTATTTGACATTTTGCATGCCCCATGTCACACTATCAGACCTCACCTTAACTCCCATAATTCACCTGCACCCAATATTATCAGCCCTCACTACAACTCCCATAATTCACCTGCACCCACTATTATCAGCCCTCACAACAACTCCCATAATTCACCTGCACCCAATATTATCAGCCCTCACTACAACTCCCACAATTCACCTGCACCCACTATTATCAGCCCTCACTACAACTCCCATAATTCACTTGCACCCAATATTATCAGCCCTCACTACAACTCCCATAATTCACCTGCACCCACTATTATCAGCCCTCACTATAACTCCCATAATTCACCTACACTTACTATTATCAGCCTTCACTACAACTCCCATAATTCACCTGCACCCACTATCAATCAGCTCTAACTACAACTCCCATAATTCACCTGCACCCACTATTATCAGCCTTCACTACAACTCCCATAATTCACCTGCACCCACTATCAATCAGCTCTAACTACAACTCCCATAATTCACCTGCACCCACTATTATCAGCCTTCACTACAACTCCCATAATTCACCTGCACCCACTATCAATCAGCTTTAACTACAACTCCCATAATTCACCTGCACCCACTATCAATCAGCTCTAACTACAACTCCCATAATTCACCCGCACCCACTATCAATCAGTCCTCACTACAACTATTATAATTCACCTGCACCCACTATTATCAGCGCTCACTACATCTCCCATAATTCACTTGCATTCACTTTTATTAGCACTCACTACAACTGCAATAATTCACCTGCGCCCACTATCAATCAGCTCTAACTACAACTCCCATAATTCACCCGCACCCACTATCAATCAGTCCTCACTGCAACTATTATAATTCACATGCGCCCACTATTATCAGCGCTCACTACATCTCCCATAATTCACCTGCATCCACTTTTATTAGCACTCACTACAACTGCAATAATTCACCTGCGCCCACTATCAATCAGCCCTCACTATAACTCCCATAATTCACCTGCACCCACTATTATTAGCCATCAGGACCTCAGGTTTGCTGGTTCCCATTTTTAAAGCAACTTTTATTCACATTTTACATTAATTATTGCATATTTCCAATACCCACTGTTAGTAATCTGTTATAATTATGCCATTTAACACTATTTACCTCTGTGTTATTCTCTGTGTCTTCAGGTGCCCTGCTACTCCTATGGGCAGAAGCTCTCTAAGCTGGCTATATTAAGAATAGCCTGCAACTATATCCTGTCCCTGGCTCAGCTTGCAGACCTGGACTACACACCCGACCACAGCAACATGAGCTTCAGAGAGTGCGTGGAGCAGTGCACCAGAACCCTGCAGGCCGAGGGCCGGTCCAAGAAAAGAAAGGTGAATAGATGGGGGGTCTTATAGTAGGAGACCTATTTCTGATAATATCACTAAAGAGCACTAAACACTGACGTCATGCTGGAGGCTTTTAACAGTGTTATTTTAAGTTTTATTATCGGGCTGGTAACAGTCGTAACATCACGGCTAATATTATTAGAAATAGATATTTACCACTTATTATAGCAGTGGTGCATTAATACTATATACAGTACCAGTGAAAAGTCTGGACACACCTCGTCTCCCTTATTCAATGTGTTCCATTGTAAATTCAATATTGAAGACTATATATTAAAGCTTTACAGGAACATGTGCAGAATTATTTGTAATAATAAATCAGAATCTGTTTATTTTCTACTTTAGATTCTTCTAAATAAGTATCAGATGTGTGTTTGAGTTCAGATCTGCAGACTGGTGAGACTTGGTGAGATTTTAATCTCAGTATCTTCATGAGGGAGAGTCACCTGGAATAGTTTTCTCAGCATCTTGAAGGAAGGAGTTCCTGGAGGTGCTGAACAATAGCTGCCGCTTTTCCTACACGCTGTGAAGCTCCAGCTCATCCCAATTAAATCACCTCAAATCACCTTAATCTCAGTTCATCAGGTTTAGATCAGGAGATTAATGTGGAGGAAAAACACTTTTATACTCTTTACTACACAATTACAGATGTGTCCCGCAATCGTTTTCATGTCTTTAATATTAATCTACAATCTAGAAAATACATTAAATACAGAAATAAAGAAAAACATTGAATGAGAAGGTGTGTCCAGACTTTCAACTGGTACTGTTTTTAATATTTTAAAAGCTAAAAACATTAATTCTGATTATAGTAATGTCTAATATAAAAAGATTTTATTCATAAACAGAATAGATCTAAAGCTAAATTAGTACATCTGTTCCTGATTCTGATTAATCGTAGAGATTTAAAAACAGCTTTAGGAATGACAGTTTTGTTCAGAGGGGTTTCAAATAGGGCTGCAACTAATGATTATTTTAGTAGTCAGTTATTCGATTAGTCAGCAGTTATTTCTGCCATCCCTGCTTCCTGTGCATATTGCTACTGTACAGTAATAATACAGGTTTTACCTCAATAGCTCACTCCTACCACCCTGCAGAAGCTCTCATATCAAAATAAATAAAGACTTAATGAAACTTAAGCTTGATAGCGTAATCAAATTAATTATTTGTAACAATAATTCTTGTAATCATAATGAAATAAATTAAATAAATGAATGAATTAAACGTAATACAGATTAATGCAAATACTTATAGCTATTTATAGGTTTATATTTGAGTAAAATGAACATTGTTGTTTTATTCTATAAACTACAGACAACATTTCTCCCAAATTACAAATAAAAATATTCTCATTTAGAGCATTTATTTACAGAAAATGAGAAATGACTGAAATAACAAAAAAGATGCAGAGCTTTCAGACCTCAAATAATGCAAAGAAAACAAGTTCATATTCATAAAGTTTTAAGAGTTCAGAAATAATCAATATTTGGTGGAATAATCCTGGTTTTTAATCACAGTTTTTTTCATGCATCTTGGCATCATGTTCTCCTCCACCAGTCTTACACACTGCTTTTGGATAACTTTATGCTGCTTTACTCCTGGTGTAAAAATTCAAGCAGTTCAGTTTGGTGGTTTGATGGTTTGTGATCATCCATCTTCCTCTTGATTATATTCCAGAGGTTTTAATTTGGTAAAATCAAAGAAACTCATCATTTGTATTTAAGTTGTCTCTTATGTTTTTGTCCAGAGCTGTATGTTGAAGTTTAATACTGTAAAAATACTTTTAACTGTTTTTCCTGGATCTTCAACTTCCTGGAACTTCAAAACAACATAACATGAGGGTTAGGCGGCTAATTATCTAACTAAAAGTAATTATTTTATTAAGGGATAATTAAAGTAGTAAACTGAGTGATATTGCTGTATATACACACTTAGTGTAAATAGTATCTGTCTGTAAATAAATATACACATACATATACAGTATTTGTGTTCAGAAACGTTGTGATTCCTGCAGACGGTCTCCTGAAAAACAGGCTGCAGAGCTGCAGATGAAGTTGCTTTTCTGCTCCTGTGAGTTAATGTGCTGTGCTGTGGTGGGACGGCTCTTTCAGAAGGAAACTAGCGAGCGCCCCCCCCCGCCCCCGCCCCCCTGCTAAACCCCCTCCCGCCCCCCCCCCAGCAGTCCCAGACACCAGATGTTTGCAACGCTAGCTGGGAAGTCCTGCTGGCGCCACTCAGGGCAGAGGGCAGGGTGAAGGCACGCGAGCTGGAACCAGCAGAACTCACTCACTGCAGGAATTGGCACATTCCCCAGCGCCGGCCTGGCCCGCGCCCCAGTTCTCCATAAGCCATCTGTTCTAAAAAAACACTTTGGAAAAAAAAACACTGATCATCACTCTTTCTGAATACGGCACTAAGAAGCAGCTGTTACGGGGCAGGGGGACGGGGGGGGGGGCGAGGGGGGGGGAGTAAAAGAGATCCTTTTGTCAGGCAGAGCCAGTGAGTCTGAGGGGAAAGTTTCTGAAGAGGAAAAAAAATGTTTTGGCTCAGAAAACTGATAAAAGCGTTCAGAGCTGTTTGAGAGAGAGAGAGAGAGAGAGAGAGAGAGGGAAAGAGAGAGAGAGGGAAAGAGAGAAAGAGGGAAAGAGAGAGAGAGGGAAAGAGAGAGAGACGCTGTGAATGTTGTGGTTCTGCTGTTCAGTTTTTTAAGGCCTTCTCAAGGAAAACGCAGAGCATGTGTCAGAATGTGAACACAACAATGCATCAATAACATAATTACAGGCCTGTCACAGTAAGTCACAATAATAAGTATTGTTTAGAAAAAAATGAGTGAGTATGATTGAGGGATGAGCATGATTGTGCCGAAACAAGAGTCCCGATCATATACTTTTGCATTGCAGTAAAAATAAAAAAGAACACATGCAAGTTGTTCCTTAAGTTTTTTTTGTATTCATTTTTAATTGTTAGTGAAACAACAATTTTTTGCACAAAATAAACAAGTACTCAATAGCAATATACATAATTCCCATTTAAATATGCATATCTTTTTTTTAAATATACAACATCAATTTTGTTATTAATCATAATTAAGATCATGATTATTATTTTTTTTTTTATGTAATGAAGACTCAGTTTTTCAAGGCCTTTGCGAGGAAAACGCAAACATGTGTCAGAATGTTAACACAACAATGCATCAATAACATAATTACAGGCCTGACACAGTAAGTATTGTTTAGAAAAACATATGAGGGATGTCCCGATTACATTTTATTGTCCCCCAGTCCGAGTCGTCATTTGATTTTGAGTATGATTGTGCTGAAACAGAGTCCAGATTTGATACTTTGCAATGTAGTAAAAATAAAAAAAGAACACATGCAAGTTGCTCCTTAAAGTTTTTTTTTTTATTAATTTTTAATTGTTATTGAAACAATGGCATCGAAACAGCCACACCAAAATTAAGTATGAAATAGCCACTTAAACCACTTAAAAATTATGAGTTTCTTTAATTTAACCAAATGAAAAACTGCTTGAATTTTTGCACCAGGAGTAAAGCAGCATAAAGTTATCCAAAAGCAGTGTGTAAGACTGGTGGAGGAGAACATGATGCCAAGATGCATGAAAAAAAAAACTGTGATTAAAAACCAGGATTATTCCACCAAATATTGATTACTGAACTCTTAAAACTTTATGAATATGAAAAAATATTGCGATATATCATTGTTTTCTTTTGTGTTACACAATACCAGTCAGTACAGCTCCATAGAGTAAGTTTGGACACTGTTTTCAGTGTTTTATTTTTTTAAAAATATTTTTTACACTGTAGATTAAAACTGAAGACATCAAAATGCATATATTAAACACGTATGGAATTAGTTGACCATAATAAACAGAAAAGTGCTCCACAACCTGGGAGCTTCTGCAATACAATCCTTTAAACACAAAGTAAAATGTGTCTATTAGGGATTTATTGGTGTTTCAGTTTTACACTATTTAACAACCAATATTCTTCACTGCAGGTTTATTAACCCTATTCATTTTTAGATTATAGCGCCACCAAGTGGAGTAATGAAGCAGTAACTTTAGTACTGTAAGGCAAACTGGGGGGTTAGAGGAGCTAAAGGAGCTTATAGCGCCTATTTTTCAATAGAAATATACATATTTAAGGAAAAGTCATGGAATTTAATAATAGCAATTTCCAGTTTTGGAAAAATAAAAATACACAGAGTTTTGGAAAAGTCATGGAAATTTGTAATCGAAAAGCTATTTTGAGCTAACAAATCAGCTCAGAGTTAATTCAGTAATCTAAAGATTTGACACACATTCTATTATTAAAGATTGAGTGTCAACATTGCTTTAAGAAATGTTTATCAAATTAATTTTAGGCCCACTGTAATCAATTTTAATTATAGTTTTAGTTGATTTTTGGTTTTATTGTTTTATTAAAACTATCTTTCTATTTGCTTACTTATTTTATACATTTTTTACTTTTTGTGTCAAATTAGTTTTTTTAATGGTATTTTATAATTTTCTGTTTTACATATATATTTTTATTTTTAGATTCGTACTTCTTTTATTTTTTTTTATTTTTTATGATTTCTAAATTATTATTAAATGTGTTCAATCCCTTTGATGTTGTTAATGCTCTGCAACATTGTAAATGATTGAGGTCACACTCAAGTGAAAATTGATTGATTGAAAACGACCAGCTAATTGTAATAAATATAACTAAACATCATGTTAGAAATGCTTATTTTACTTTAACCCCTTGCCAATTAACTAACAGTGTATTTTCTATGTTTGATAATTGGATAAAAGTCTAAATTGTGTTTATTTATATTTATTGTTGCACTGATTAACACACGCTTCTCTCTCAACAGGAATAATGTAAAGAGTTACTGCAGGAAGAAGGTTTAACTTCAGCCGGATCAGGACGAGCTGTATTTTCTACACATGCTGGAAATGAAGCAATAAGAAGATGTGGATCTCAGCTTTTATATGACTTTTAAAACAGATCAGTATAAGGTTACAGATGCATGATTTAAAGTTTACTAAAATAATGACAGTAACCTTTTTTTTTGACTCAGATTTATCTAGAACACATTCAACACAGAGTAACACATCATACCTTTATAACTGTGTAATTATAAGAAGATTATTATGAAGATTGTTATGAAGCTGCCAGTGTTACACATCGTTGGAATATTTTAACTGCTCAGTATTTTGCCGTATTTTAGAATTTAATTCAAGAGACGCATCAAGTTTTATATCAAACTTTATATCAAATCAGCAGCTGTACTGTTAAGGCAATAACTATATGAAGGGACTATATGTTAAAAAAATATGTCTGTAATTCTGAATCAGTCAAACTGACAATCACAACTTCAATTAATGAATTAAAATGAATTAATCATTACAGTTCCAGTGAGGTGGAGTACAGACGTACATCTGTAAAACCTTATAAACGTGACAGTACAAGTTTGGACAGAGAAATAACATGTCTAGAATATAACTTATGCTTATTTGTTTGTGCAAGTTTAAAAAAAATCTGTAACATTACAAATGTGGATTATTTTGTATAAAGTTTTCAAAATAAAAGTTCCTTTAATCATGAGAATCACACTTCAGTCAGTGTTTGGATGATCTGATAAACATTCAGAGCAGATATCTGCAGGTTGGATTGTTAGAATTCTGCATATGAATCAGTTTCTCTGATTTTGCTATTTATAGGTTTATGTTTGAGTAAAATGAACATTGTTGTTTTATTCTATAAACTACAGACAACATTTCTCCCAAATTCCAAATATAAATATTCTCATTTAGAGCATTTATTTACAGAAAATGAGAAATGGCTGAAATAACAAAAAAGATGCAGAGCTTTCAGACCTCAAATAATGCAAAGAAAACAAGTTCATATTCATAACGTTTTAAGAGTTCAGAAATTTTGTGGAATAATCCTGGTTTTTAATCACAGTTTTTTTTCATGCATCTTGGCATCATGTTCTCCTCCACCAGTCTTACACACTGCTTTTGGATAACTTTATTAGAGGCCGACCGATCGATCGGCCAGCCGATTTAATCGGCCGATTTTTGTTATTTTTTTATCAATCGGCATCGGCCGATTTTCTTATTTGGCCGCGCCGATTTTAATCCGGCACATCTGCGGGCAGCTACTTGGAACGCAGCGCAAGGTTTCAAGAGTGAGCAAGACTTTCAACGGGTAAGGCATCCATTTTTACAATCCAGTGTCCCAAAGTCTATATTTTCTCTCATGATTAGTAATCTGTGATGTTGCTTCATTTACTGAAAAAGAATAGAATTTCAACTGCATCGGTGTTGTAGCATTTCTCTCCAAACGAAACTATGCTTAGCGTTGATGGCAGGAGTGCATTTGGAATGCACCCTGACTATGCAAGGCAAGCCCTATCTATAAGCTCTAGTATAAAATAACTGACCTCTCTTCTTCAGAAACGAAAATCTAAGTAAATAAAATCAAATTAACACTTGATATTTTCAGTATTTAAATTATTTTTAGACGAAATGAAAAAGGGCAGGACTAAAACTGTTTAAGGATATTCGCAGCATCAGCTGGCTGAAATAATAATTACTGGTTAGTCAGGATTATTAGAGGACTGTACTTCTCCTTATATATAAACAGTGTTGGGCACGTTACTTTGAAAAAGTAATTAGTTATAGTTACTCGTTACTTCTCCAAAAAAGTAACTGAGTTACTAACGGAGTTACTCCACTATAAAAGTAATTAGTTACCAGTAAAAGTAACTATCACGTTACTTTTTATTATTCGCCCGTCAAAAAAAGGAAATCAATTATGCATTTACTATTATTATTAGAAAAATAACAAAAAATAACAAACGAAAATAAACCCAAAATGTTGACAAAAATATAATCTAACGAATTTCAAAAAAATAAAACGAAATTCTCCACACAACCAAAGAAAATTACTAAAACTTGTAATACTGAAAAAAGCGGAAAAACGCGTCTGGGGATGAAATTTAACAAACCAAGCCACACTCAAAAGAAATATGTATATAAAACAAAATAATGGACAAAAACAACAATTTAATGCCCGTTAAAATGGTATTAATATAACAGCTTCACCAAAAGAGAATAGAGCTTAGATCGTGCCCAAAAAATCCGACCCAGCCGGAGTCCGTGCACATTCTGCCCAAGCCCGAACCATAAACTGTCATTATGAGCCTGACCCGATCCGCCCCATAAACTGTCTGTTTTCGGGCTGATTGAATGAGCGAAATATAATCAGAATTATGTTAATTAACACTGTAACATAGAAGCATAGAACTATTATTTAATTGAAATGATTTTTAAGAACAGCTACACACAATGCTGCAAGTCAAACGCGGAGGCGTTCACGTGCGCCCAGAGCTACGTGATTACAGTTTTCATTTTTATTATAGTTTAATTTTATTTTGTTTTTATTTTTTCTGTTCATTTTAGGGTGGGCTTGCTAGCGCGAGCGCTTTACACAAGAACTAACGGACCACGAGTGCCGCGCGCTCGGCACAACAACTCCCGCTGTACAACTCCGCTGTACAACAGCGCTTATAAATAAATTAAACACAAAAATGAGGGTATTCTATCAGTAATTTCAGTTCGTTTTAGTTAGTTTTATAAACACAAAATACAGTTCGAGATAGTTATGTTTTTCCTTTTAATTACCGTTTTTATTAGATTCAGTTAACACAAATGTTTTTCACTTTCAATTTTCGCTATTTCGTTCGCTTTAGTGAACAATAATAATTGGTTACTTAGCAACATTGTGATTATCACACCAGAGCTTTATATAAAATAAAAATAGGAGCCTGATTTCGGGTCGGTCCTCAGGTCAGGTGGGATTCGGGCAGAGAATCTAAGCTCTAAAATAGAAAGCAGCAGCACCACAAAAACCGGAGCAGCTAAAAAGAGCTTAACGTCCTTAATTCGGAACTTGGGCTGTCCACGGCAATCACTGAATTGATTAGAGCACGCAAATCGTCACAATTGTGCCTCACTTCATCACGCCAAACCACAGGCACAGCGGCCAGAAGCTCAAGTTCACCGGACAGAGGAGGGGTTAACCAGGGCAAAGCGAAATAAAAAAAAAAAGTTCATAGAGCTGCTAAAGTAACGTGCAGTAACGGGGTGTCGGAAATGGTAACGGCGTTATAGTTACAGTCATAGTAATTAGTTAGATTACTCGTTACTGAAAAAAGTGACGGCGTTAGTAACCGGCGTTAGTGCCGCCTCCTGCTGTTCTGCTGTAAAACTCACCCGTTTAAAGCGGTTTGCGCTGTTAGATATTAAATGAAACGATGAGCAGAATTTTCTGTTTTGTCGGGTTCTACTTTAGAACCCCCTCCAGACTTTTCTGATAAAAGCTCATTTTATCCTGAACCTATAAAGTCCGCGCTCTTCAGCTTTCTCAACTCATTTTCCGCTCACGCACCGAACCTCCAGTACAGCTGATGAGACGCGTTTCTCTGGCTAAGGAGCTCATTTGAAGAAGAAAAAAAAACAGATAAAGCTATATTTAAATTACAGCACCTGTCTGTTTTTGCATTATTTATAATTTTATTCTTAATTTAAACGTCACCCATTTTTGTAAAATAATAGCTGCAGCCCTAATGTGAACATTTTATAACATTGTCCTCCCATGTCCATTCGTTTTCAACTGCATGGAGTTGAAGAAGAAATGAGCTTTGCCGTTTTGGAGTAACTATCTAAAGTGGTCACATTATGGAAGTCTTCTTGCACTCTGTTAAACATATTAAAATGAATAATTAATAGACTAACAGACTGCAACAAGTCATACATTTGTTAATTAGTAGGCCCCTACAGTAAATTTTATATAATAGCCAACATAATATTTCTACTATAAACATGAATATATAGTGTATATAGAACATATGTTATATAATGAATAAAATAAAATGTTATGGATAATACAATCTAAATAAAATTAATATTTTTTTTATTAACATATAGTGATATAGTAACATTAAAGTCACTATAAAATGCTAACCTTATTTTCAATAAATTGTGTGAAGTTTACAACTGTTGTTCCTCCTCTTACTAGTATGATTTTAAGCATGCCAAATAAATATAATACGATAGCATATCGGCCCTAAAAATCGGCAGGTCACATCGGCCATCGGCTGACTCTGACCACTAATGATCGGTATCGGCATCGGCCTTAGAAAAACCCATATCGGTCGGTCTCTAAACTTTATGCTGCTTTACTCCTGGTGCAAAAATTCAAGCAGTTCAGTTTGGTGGTTTGATGGCTTGTGATCATCCATCTTCCTCTTGATTATATTCCAGAGGTTTTTAATTTGGTAAAATGAAAAACTCATCATTTTTACGTGCGCTTATGTTTTTCCAGAGCTGTATATGATGTATTTATGCATTATGATACAGTTTTTGGGGCAAATTCCAGTCAATTTGATAATAATTTATAGCTCTGATTCAAAAAATGTGTTTCTTTACTAACTCTGATCCCAAAATCACCTGTTACAAATGGTATAAACTGGTTGTTTGCTGGTTATTTAAGTTAAATATATGCTATACTGGTAAACTAGCTGGTTAATAAGGATCGTGTAATGCAATAATTTTACATTGGTAATTATTTACTGTTTAGCAGAAGTATATTAATTTAAAAAAAATCTCTATAAGTTATTAATAATTGCATTACCAGGAACACATATGTAGTATTTTAGCTAAATTATTTGTTCAGGTTTTGGAATATATTTTATATTCTGATCTCAGGGACACGCCCCCTCTGCTCTGTTATTACTGCGCTGTGCAGTAGCGACATCTAGCGGCGGAAAGTAAAGAGTGCAGGCGACTCGTCTAAAGAATCGATTCACCAAGAGTCGACTCCTCAAACCTAAATCTAATATAACCGTAAAAAATCTACAAAACTGTAAAATGTGATTTTAATTCTATATTATACCCTTAAACTAATATTATACCTAATTCTAAACATAACCATAATCATATATATTTTTTTAATTCATTACTCAATTATTGAACTTGCAAAATGTTCATTAAAAAGTTTATTAATTTTAACAGGTTAAGTGTTTTAACTGTTAATGTTTCTCAACATTTTAAAATGTTCTGCATTGTAGATTAATACTTAAGTCCTCTAAACTATGAGAAAAAAAAATAAATAAACAAAAAAGTGCTAAACCAGAATATGTTTTATATTTTAGTTTCTTCAAAGTATCTCCTCTTGTTTAGATGATCAGTTCTGAACATCTCTGCTGGATTTTCTCAGTCAGTTTTATGAGGTAGAGTCTCCTGGAATTCAGGCTTTCAGTTAACAGCTGTGCTGAACTCATCAAGAGTTAATTACTTGAATTTCTTGTCTCTTAATGTGTCTGAGAGCATCAGTTAAAGTAAAGAAAATAATTACTTTCCGAAATCCGAAAAAATAACTTAAAAAAAGACCCTTAAAAACAGTGTAAGGATGAAACTGGCACTCATCAGGACTGCCCCAGGATAAGTTCACCAGAGTTTCCAGCCTCAGAAACCACAAGTTAACAAACAGCTCCCCAGATAAGAGTATCTAAATACTTCACAGAGTATTTTAGTTTGTTTAACACTGTTTTTAAGTTACTACATGATTCATTATGTGTTCCTTCATAATCTGATAGATCACTTCACTGTTCATTTACTATGTAGGATATATATATATATATATGTTTATTCAGTCTTAAACTTAAAAAAATGCTAATGTACATTGCTGGGCATTTATGAGGAACATATTTGTGTTTATTTTAAAACTTACCTGTTTCATTCAGATATTAAATAAACATTATGAATTAAAAAACCTGACATAATTTTATTCAGAAATAATTTTAGAGAGTATCACATATCATAATAATATTTATTAAAATGTTTCCAGTTTTTACAAAATCAGAAGCAAGCACAGCAGCAAGTGATTCATTATTTATCAAATATTTCCAGATCAGAAAGGAGGATCAGAAAATATAATGGCAAATATATCTGTACAGTTTTTATTTGTCTGTAGACGACTTGTAGGTTTGAAAACAGGTTTATTTTACATGTTTTTTTATTATAAATTTATAACTGTATAAATGTCTCTCTGTAGATCAGTGGGTAGCATGTATTTATTCTACCAGACAGATATCCAGCACACAGAATTTAGCCCTGCAGGTGGGGCAGGCCACAGTGCTGCTGAGCCAGGTCTCGGGCCGGGTCTGGTCCTGCCGGCTGGCGAACCACTTCCCCATGCACACCAGGCACCACATGGGTCTGCAGTAGCACTGCTGGCACTCGCCCTCGTCCCTGCACAGCCTCACCAGCTTAACGTTAGCGCTGACCTGCATACAGCCGATACAGGGCTCCAGTTCCTGAGGGAGAAAATACACAAATTAATCAGAAAATAATCAGAAATTATATGTAATTTATACTATACCTGTTTATTAACCAGTCTTTATCTGTTTACAGCATCTCTAGGTCTCTAGCATCTCTAAAATGATTAACGATTAAAGGCAGGAAACTAGTGCTGCACAATATATCATTTAAGCGTCGTCATGGCGATGTGCACATGCGCAATAGTCACACTGCAGGATGTGTGATGTCACTTAAGGCAATTAAATCAAACACGTCATGTTGCAATGTTTTATGTTTTGATTCTTGACACAAGTAGTAGATACACAGCGCTGTCTCTGTGTCTGTGTGAGTGACAGGCTGCTGCTGCCTGAGAAGCGCGAGGGGCAGGAGTAAACACGAGGTAACCGCACACATGGCCTCCATCCACATTCTTGGGCACGTGCATGTAAACGTGAGCACGTGTGGAAAGCTGTGCTTCTCAGTCCAGCACAGACAAATGCTCTTATTTACCTTTTAAAAAAGACATTTAAATGCTGATTAAAGGGCAGATTACTGTTATTTTGCTGTTTTCTCGGGTTTTGAGAGCTCGGCGCTGACTCAGCTCTTGATTGGTCCGGATGCGAGACAACGCACGGGTGGGGGCGAGGCTGGTGACGTCACGTGCCCTACATTGTTTAATATTGCGATATATATCGTCGGAAAAAAGAACATTTGCAATGTCAAATTGTTTCCAGCATCGTGCAGCCCTACAGAAAAGGTAAATGTAAAGTTTTTACTGTTTTTAAACAATATCTATAGGACTACAGGTTCATTAAACTACATTACATTTCATTTGGCAGACGCTTTTGTCCAAAGCGACTTACAATAATGAAGTACAAAAGTAATAGGAATTTAGATAACCCATTTTTAGATAGGGCTTAAAGGAGGTCGAAGGGAAATATAGGGATAGAGAAGTGAAGGAGGGGAAGAAGGAAATGAGGTTAGAAGTAGTTAGTGTGTTAGAGGTGTTAGGAGAGTAAGTGCTCTTTGAAGAGCTCTGTCTTCAGGAGTTTCTTAAAGATAGTGAGAGATTCTCCTGATCTGGTAGTAGAAGGTAGTTAGTTAGAGGTGTTAGGAGAGTAAGAGCTCTTTGAAGAGCTCTGTCTTCAGGAGTTTATTAAAGATAGTGAGAGATTCTCCTGATCTGGTAGTGGAAGGTAGTTTGTTCCACCATTGGGGAACTCTGTATGAGAACAGTCTGGATTGCTTTGTGTGAGTGTTTGTTTGGTAAAGCGAGGCGACGTTCATTGGAGGAGCGCAGCGGCCGGGAGGTAGCGTAAGCCTTCAGGAGCGAGTGCAGGTAGGAAGGAGCTGTTCTGTATCACCTTGTAGGCGATTGTAAGAGCTTTGATTTTGATGCATCAACTGGTAGCCAATGGAGCTCAATGAGCAGCGGGGTGACGTGCCCGTTTTGGTTGGTTGAAGACCAGACGTGCTGCTGCATTCTGGATCATCTGGAGTGGTTTTACTACACAGGCTGGTAGGTCTGTTAGCAGGGCGTTGCAGTAGTCGAGGCGTGAGATGACGACCGCTTGTACCAGGAGTTGGGTGGCCTGTTGCGTCAAGAACGGTCTAATTTTCCTGATGTTATAGAGCGCAAAGCGGCAGGATCGAGCAACCGAGGCCACAAACTAGTGTTGTATTAGATTGCAAATCTGTTTTGGACATTTTTTGTGATTCGCAACCTAACAAAACAAGCTATTTTAGCTTTAGGTTAGAAAGTATTTTGTATTTCTGCTCAGTTTATTTAGCGATAGTCTGTGGTTCTGAGGTTGAGGTTTTCCCCACTCACTCAGTGCTAACAATAATATAACTCTTATTTTATAATATCGCAATTGTAATTATTGTAATTGCCATGTAATCACGTGTAATGTATACTGTAAAGCTTCAGTGTTAAATACAACTTCTTTATGTAATTATGAATTTATTTGGATTTAATGCAATTTTAATCCCACTTCCTGCTTTTTAAACTTGAACTGCAATTCTGCTTCCTGTTTGCAATCTTAAATCAACTTCAAATTCACAAATTTTATTGGAGTTTTTATTTTTAATTCAGTTATAAATTTTGAACAACTCTGGTTGGGAGTGAAGAATGTGCAGAAGATTCACTGTGTTGAACTCAAAACTCAAAAGTGTTATTAATGCAGTAATTAATGCCGTAATAAAACAATTTCTGTTCATTTGATCAAAGCCAGGGTTCATACGGTCATGAAAAACCTGGAAAAGTCACGGAGTTTAAAAATAGCAATTTCCAGGCCTAGAGAAAAAAAAGATAAAAACACCCCAAAAGTTTTAAAAAGTCATGGAAATTTAAAAAATCAGAGATGTGCAAAATATGCATACATGTTATTTAGCTATTAAAAATGAGATATAAGTCTTTTTAATTAATTTTAAGTGAGAGATAGGACTATTATAACCAATTTGACATGAATTTTTAGTTTTAAATTTTTTCTATGTCTGTACTGATGTTTTAAAGATCGTATGTTCATTAAAATTTGCCGCAAAAAAAGTCATAAAAAAGTCATGAAAATTGATAAATTGAAAAGTGTATGAACCCTGCACAGCATTGCTAAATATCTAACAGTGGTATATTTATTATCTCACCTGTCCACTTGTGTGTCTGTAAACTTGATTCATCTCCACCTGAGATTTAAACGTCTCCAAGAACAGTTCGCTGAGAGTCAAGTGCACGACCACGTTAGCCGCGTTTCTGATTGGAGAGTGCAGTTTCTCACGCAACTCTGCGTACTCTGTAGAATTTAACCTGAAGAAAAAAAAAAAAACAACAACAGATTATTAATATTACAGGACGTTAAGACACAAGGGGCCCTTTTTTAGCCATCTGCAGTCAACCGTGCTATTTTTGTTATCGTAACGACGGGAAAAGTACACCATGGATGGATGGATGTGTTTAATTTTGGGCGTAACATGAAATAATAAACCAATCAGAGTGTCTCTTGCTCATCATTCTCTTTAAGAGTAGATCAGGTGAGCTCTGACTTTGGTGGATTGCTATTGTAACGGTGCAGCTACCTGGACGTGTTCAACAAACTCTTCTCAGCAGAGGAAACTGAGCTGCTGGTTGACGCTGTGAAGGAGCTCCAGCAGCTCATTTACGGGAACAGCAATGTTATTTTATTTACTATTCTGTTTATTGTTGATGTAAAAGTTGGGTTTGTGCTGCTGTGTGTTCATGTGTGTGTAATAAGTGGGGGTGTACGCTCGGCTCGGCACAGCGCCTGTGTTAACGAGATAGCGATGAACGTCTGACTGTTGGCGTCTGTCTAGGTTGTATTCAGTCAGTGGAGCTCCTGTGTTTTCTGTTACCAAGATAAACAAGATAAAACTCCAGAAATGTACCTGAACACACCTCATTTCCAGAACACCACGCCCATCAGTGTAGATATATTCAGAAGATCTGCTGCTGTTTAAACCAGGCAGGAGGAAGATAGAGTGATAGACTGTTGGTGGGGTGTCGGAAACTGTATAAATGACTGTAAATCTGAGGTTAATTCATGATTAAACGTACCGTATATCAAAAGATTTGATGTTGGGGTTGATGCTGGCGACTCTGAGCGTGAGGATCTGAACTGGAGTTCCTGAATCCGGGGACATGTCGTGCTGTTTTGAGTCGATGACGGTCAGGTGCGCATCTTGCTGCAGCGTGACGTGCAGGCGGTACACCGTCACCTTCATCACCCAGGTATCAGTAACGATCACTCTGGCATCAGGCGGCCCGGTGGCGAATTTCTCGATGCGCCGGAACTCGGTGTTGATGGAGGAGGCGACGGATCTCCAGCTGGACTGAGGGAGGGCGAATTTACTGAGGGTGTGAGAAATCGGATGATTCGACCAACCGTTCCTGGACCAGTAAAACACCAGAGCTACACTGAAGAGCTGTAGAGTCGCAGAGAGTCCGAAATACAGCTGCCATCCTGAACTTGCTGAATGGATGGAGAAAAGATTCTCCTCTGGAGCAGCGAGACACATCCCCACATAGTAACCTGCAGCAGATAACAGATAAAAACCATCTGAGCAACATCAAACACATCAAACACTTCAAACATCAAACACATCAATTATAACTAGAAAAGGCAAAGTTCGTGAACGAACTTTAAGTTGGCTTGGAAAAGTACGCTAATAACGTTGAAAAGTTAAAATGGTTGCTTAGTGGTTGCTAGGCAGTTGTGATAATTTCTAAAGTGGTTGATAAGCGTTTGCTATGCAGTTGCTAACGTTTTCCAGGTGGTTGCTTAGGTGTTGCTAAGCAATTGCTAGGCAGTTGCTAACATATTCCACATGGTTGCTAAGTGGTTGCTAGGTGGTTGCTAAGCAGTTGCTAACGTTTTCCAAGTGGTGGCTAAAGTGTAGCTAACTGGTTGCTAGGCAGTTGCTAACGTTTTCCAAGTGGTTGCTAGGCAGTTGCTAAGTGGTTGCTAGGCAGTTGCTAACATTTTCCAGGTGGTTGCTAAGTGGTTGCTAGGTAGTTGCTAACATATTCCAGGTGGTTGCTAGGCAGCTGCTAAGTGGTTGCTAGGCAGTTGCTAACGTTTTCCAGGTGGTTGCTAAGTGGTTGCTAGGCAGTTGCTAACGTTTTCCAGGTGGTTGCTAGGCAGTTGCTAAGTGGTTGCTAGGCAGTTGCTAACGTTTTCCAAGTGATTGCTAGTCAGTTGCTAAGTGGTTGCTAGGCAGTTGCTAACGTTTTCCAGGTGGTTGCTAAGTGGTTGCTAGGCAGTTGCTAACGTTTTCCAGGTGGTTGCTAGGCAGTTGCTAAGTTGTTGCTAGGCAGTTGCTAACGTTTTCAAGGTGGTTGCTAAGTGGTTGCTAGGCAGTTGCTAACGTATTCCAGGTGGTTGCTAGGCAGTTGCTAAGTGGTTGCTAGGCAGTTGCTAACGTTTTCCAGGTGGTTGCTCAGTGGTTGCTAGGCAGTTGCTAACGTTTTCCAGGTGGTTGCTAAGTGGTTGCTAGGCAGTTGCTAACGTATTCCAGGTGGTTGCTAGGCAGTTGCTAAGTGGTTGCTAGGCAGTTGCTATCGTTTTCCAAGTGGTTGCTAGGCAGTTGCTAAGTGGTTGCTGGGCAGTTGCTAACGTTTTCCAGGTGGTTGCTAAGTGGTTGCTAGGCAGTTGCTAACGTTTTCCAGGTGGTTGCTAGGCAGTTGCTAAGTGGTTGCTAGGCAGTTGCTAACGTTTTCCAAGTGGTTGCTAGGCAGTTGCTAAGTGGTTGCTAGGCAGTTGCTAACGTTTTCCAGGTGGTTGCTAAGTGGTTGCTAGGCAGTTGCTAACGTTTTCCAGGTGGTTGCTAGGCAGTTGCTAAGTGGTTGCTAGGCAGTTGCTAACGTTTTCCAGGTGGTTGCTAGGCAGTTGCTAAGTGGTTGCTAGGCAGTTGCTAACGTTTTCCAAGTGGTTGCTAGGCAGTTGCTAAGTGGTTGCTAGGCAGTTGCTAACGTTTTCCAGGTGGTTGCTAAGTGGTTGCTAGGCAGTTGCTAACATTTTCCAGGTGGTTGCTAGGCAGTTGCTAAGTTGTTGCTAGGCAGTTGCTAACGTTTTCCAGGTGGTTGCTAAGTGGTTGCTAGGCAGTTGCTAACGTATTCCAGGTGGTTGCTAGGCAGTTGCTAAGTGGTTGCTAGGCAGTTGCTAACGTTTTCCAGGTGGTTGCTCAGTGGTTGCTAGGCAGTTGCTAACATTTTCCAGGTGGTTGCTAAGGTGTTGCTACGTGGTTGCTAGGCAGTTGCTAACGTTTTCCAGGTGGTTGCTAAGGTGGTTGCTAAGCAGTTATTAGGTGGTTGCTAAGCCCTGGCTGGGGTGCCGGGGTGTCCAAACTTTTGACTGATAGCTGCTCCATACAGCAGCTCCTCCATACACTCACAGTACTGGAGGAGCAGGGGAGAGAAGGGGTTCCGTGCGCAGAGCTGCTCGTGTGTGAGATGGAACTCTGGGCCCCCCATTCATTTCTATGGGAAAACTTCGTACGACAATTGTACGAAAACCGTACGTCGCATCATTTCGTAAAGCATATTTTCGGAAAGAACGCGGTAAGTTTTATAGACCAGCCGAATTACGTCTTCATATCTCAAAAATTGTGACGTTCACGGCCGTTCAAAATTCTCTCCCATTCATTCCTATGGGAAAAAAAAGCGTACGTTTACGAAGTTTTTACGAAAACCGTACGATATATCGCTTCAAAAAGCACAAGCAACCTAATCGGGCATAGGTCCGACGATCCTGTAAAGTTTCGAGTTTCTACGTTAAAAGCCCTAGGAGGAGATAGTGATTAAATTTTGCGAAGAGAATAATAATAATAACTAGAAAAGGCAAAGTTCGTGAACGAACTTTAAGTTGGCTTGGAAAAGTACGCTGATAACGTTGAAAAGTAAAAATGGTTGCTTAGTGGTTGCTAGGCAGTTGTGATCATTTCTAAAGTGGTTGATAAGCGTTTGCTATGCAGTTGCTAACGTTTTCCAGGTGGTTGCTTAGGTGTTGCTAAGCAATTGCTAGGCAGTTGCTAACATATTCCACATGGTTGCTAAGTGGTTGCTAGGTGGTTGCTAAGCAGTTGCTAACGTTTTCCAAGTGGTGGCTAAAGTGTAGCTAACTGGTTGCTAGGCAGTTGCTAACGTTTTCCAAGTGGTTGCTAGGCAGTTGCTAAGTGGTTGCTAGGCAGTTGCTAACATTTTCCAGGTGGTTGCTAAGTGGTTGCTAGGTAGTTGCTAACATATTCCAGGTGGTTGCTAGGCAGCTGCTAAGTGGTTGCTAGGCAGTTGCTAACGTTTTCCAGGTGGTTGCTAAGTGGTTGCTAGGCAGTTGCTACCGTTTTCCAGGTGGTTGCTAGGCAGTTGCTAAGTGGTTGCTAGGCAGTTGCTAACGTTTTCCAAGTGATTGCTAGGCAGTTGCTAAGTGCTTGCTAGGCAGTTGCTAACGTTTTCCAGGTGGTTGCTAAGTGGTTGCTAGGCAGTTGCTAACGTTTTCCAGGTGGTTGCTAGGCAGTTGCTAAGTTGTTGCTAGGCAGTTGCTAACGTTTTCAAGGTGGTAGCTAAGTGGTTGCTAGGCAGTTGCTAACGTATTCCAGGTGGTTGCTAGGCAGTTGCTAAGTGGTTGCTAGGCAGTTGCTAACGTTTTCCAGGTGGTTGCTAAGCAGTTGCTAAGTGGTTACTAGGCAGTTGCTAACGTTTTCCAAGTGGTTGCTAGGCAGTTGCTAAGTGGTTGCTAGGCAGTTGCTAACGTTTTCCAGGTGGTTGCTAAGTGGTTGCTAGGCAGTTGCTAACGTTTTCCAGGTGGTTGCTAGGCAGTTGCTAAGTGGTTGCTAGGCAGTTGCTAACGTTTTCCAGGTGGTTGCTAGGCAGTTGCTAAGTGGTTGCTAGGCAGTTGCTAACGTTTTCCAAGTGGTTGCTAGGCAGTTGCTAAGTGGTTGCTAGGCAGTTGCTAACGTTTTCCAGGTGGTTGCTAAGTGGTTGCTAGGCAGTTGCTAACATTTTCCAGGTGGTTGCTAGGCAGTTGCTAAGTTGTTGCTAGGCAGTTGCTAACGTTTTCCAGGTGGTTGCTAAGTGGTTGCTAGGCAGTTGCTAACATATTCCAGGTGGTTGCTAGGCAGTTGCTAAGTGGTTGCTAGGCAGTTGCTAACGTTTTCCAGGTGGTTGCTCAGTGGTTGCTAGGCAGTTGCTAACGTTTTCCAGGTGGTTGCTAAGTGGTTGCTAGGCAGTTGCTAACGTATTCCAGGTGGTTGCTAGGCAGTTGCTAAGTGGTTGCTAGGCAGTTGCTAACGTTTTCCAAGTGGTTGCTAGGCAGTTGCTAAGTGGTTGCTAGGCAGTTGCTAACGTTTTCCAGGTGGTTGCTAAGGTGTTGTTAAGTGGTTGCTAGGCAGTTGCTAACGTTTTCCATGTGGTTGCTAAGTGGTTGCTAGGCAGTTGCTATCGTTTCTAAAGTGGTTGCTAAGTGGTTGCTAGGCAGTTGCTAACGTTTTCCAAGTGGTTGCTAGGCAGTTGCTAAGTGGTTGCTAGGCAGTTGCTAACATTTTCCAGGTGGTTGCTAAGTGGTTGCTAGGTAGTTGCTAACATATTCCAGGTGGTTGCTAGGCAGCTGCTAAGTGGTTGCTAGGCAGTTGCTAACGTTTTCCAGGTGGTTGCTAAGTGGTTGTTAGGCAGTTGCTAACGTTTTCCAGGTGGTTGCTAGGCAGTTGCTAAGTGGTTGCTAGGCAGTTGCTAACGTTTTCCAAGTGGTTGCTAGGCAGTTGCTAAGTGGTTGCTAGGCAGTTGCTAACGTTTTCCAGGTGGTTGCTAAGTGGTTGCTAGGCAGTTGCTAACGTTTTCCAGGTGGTTGCTAAGGTGGTTGCTAAGCAGTTAATAGGTGGTTGCTAAGCCTTGGCTGGGGTGCCGGGGTGTCCAAACTTTTGACTGATAGCTGCTCCATACAGCAGCTCCTCCATACACTCACAGTACTAGAGGAGCAGGGGAGAGAAGGGGTTCCGTGCGCAGAGCTGCTCGTGTGCGAGATGGAACTCTGGGCCCCGCATTCATTTCTATGGGAAAACTTCGTACGACAATTGTACGAAAACCGTACGTCGCATCATTTCGTAAAGCATATTTTCGGAAAGAACGCGGTAAGTTTTATAGACCAGCTGAATTACGTCTTCGTATCTCAAAAATTGTGACGTTCACGGCCGTTCAAAATTCTCCCCAATTCATTCCTATGGGAAAAAAAAGCGTACGTTTACGAAGTTTTTACGAAAACCGTACGATATATCGCTTCAAAAAGCACAAGCAACCTAATCGGGCATAGGTCCGACGATCCTGTAAAGTTTCGAGTTTCTACGTTAAAAGCCCTAGGAGGAGATAGTGATTAAATTTTGCGAAGAGAATAATAATAATAATAATAAAATGGAATAAGAAGATTACGAAGAACAATAAGTTGGCTTTTCCAAGCCAACTTAACTAGAAAAGGTAAAGTTCGTGAACGAACTTTAAGTTGGCTTGTAAAAGAACGCTAATAACGTTAAAAAGTTAAAATGGTTGCTAAACGCTAAATGCCAAAAACACGGAAATCTAAAAACGTTTGGTTAAACGTTGAAATCTAAAAATGTTTGGTTAAACGCTGAAAACTAAAAATGTTTGGTTAAACCCTGAAATCTAAAAACATTTGGATAAATGCTAAAATCTTGAAAGTGGTTGCTAGGCAGTTGCTAACATCTTACAGGTGGTTGCTAAGCTGTTGCTAAGCGGTTGCTAGTTATTTGCTAATGTATTACACATGGTTGCTAAGTGGTTGCAAGGCGGTTGCTAAACAGTTGCTTACGTTTTCCTAGTGGTTGCTAAGGTGTTGCTAAGTGGTTGCTAGGCAGTTGCTATCGTTTCTAATGTGGTTGCTAAGCTGTTGCTAGGCTGTTTCTAACGTTTTCCTGGTGGTTGCTAAGGTGTTGCTAACTGGTTGCTAGGCAGTTGCTATAATTTCTAAAGTGGTTGCTAAGTGGTTGCTAGGCCGTTGCTAACGTTTTCCAGGTGGTTGCTAAGGTGTTGCTAAGTGGTTGCTAGGCAGTTGCTAACGTTTTCCAGGTGGTTGCTAAGGTGTTGCTAACTGGTTGCTAGGCAGTTGCTATAATTTCTAAAGTGGTTGCTAAGTGGTTGCTAGGCAGTTGCTAACGTTTTCCTAGTGGTTGCTAAGGTGTTGCTAACTGGTTGCTAGGCAGTTGCTATAATTTCTAAAGTGGTTGCTAAGTGATTGCTAGGCAGTTGCTAACGTTTTCCAGGTGGTTGCTAAGGTGTTGCTAACTGGTTGTGGTGTGGGTTGTAGAGTGTGTGTGGTGTTGAGCGTGTGTGGTGTTGAGCGTGTGTGGTGTGGGGCGTGTGTGGAGAGCATGGTGTGGTGTGGCAAAGGTGTTGCTAACTGGTTGTGGTGTGGACTGTAGAGTGTGTGTGGTGTGGAGTGTGTTGGGTGTGGAGTTTGTGGGGTGTGTAGAGTACGTGGTGTGGTGTGGGGTGTGCGGTGGAGTGTGTGTGTGTGGTATGGAGTGTGTGTGGTGTGGGGTGTGTCAGGTGTGGAGTGTGTGTGGTGTGGGGTAGGTGTGGTGTGAACTGTGTGTGGTATGTGTGGGGTGGAGTATGTATGGTGTGGGGTGTATGTGGTGTGGAGTGTGTGGTGTGGTGTATGTGTGGTGGAGTGTGGGGTGTGTGTCAGGTGTGGAGTGTGTGTGGTGTGGGGTATGTGTGGTGTGAACTGTGTGTGGTATGTGTGGGGTGGAGTGTGTATGGTGTGGGGTATGTGAGCTGTGGAGTGTGTGCGTGGTATGGAGTGTGTGGGGTGTGGGGTATGTGTGGTGTGAAGTGTGTGTGGTGTGGGGTATATGAGCTGTGAAGTGTGTGTGGTTTAAAGTGTGTGTGGTGTGGAGTGTGTGGTGTGGGGTGTGAATTGTGTGTGGTATGTGTGGGGTGGAGTGTGTGTGGTGTGGGCTATGTGAGCTGTGGAGTGTGTGTGGTTTAAAGTGTGTGTGGTGTGGGGTTTGTGTGGTGTGGAGTGTGTGTGGTGTGGGGTATGGGTGGTTTGAAGTGTGTGTGGTGTGGGGTATGTGTGGTTTGAAGTGTGTGTGATGTGGGGTTTGTGTGGTTTGAAGTGTGTGTGGTGTGGGGTATGTGTGGTTTGAAGTGAGTGTGGTGTGGGGTATGTGTGGTTTGAAGTGAGTGTGGTGTGGGGTGTGTGTGGTTTGAAGTGTGTGTGGTGTGGGGTTTGTGTGGTTTGAAGTGTGTGTGGTGTGGGGTTTGTGTGGTGTGGAGTGTGTGTGGTGTGGGGTATGTGTGGTTTGAAGTGTTTGTGGTGTGGGGTATGTGAGCTGTGGAGTGTTTGTGTGGTATGGAGTGTGTGGGGTATGTGAGCTGTGGAGTGTGTGTGATTTAAAGTGTGTGTGGTGTGGGGTTTGTGTGGTGTGAAGTGAGTGTGGTGTGGGGTATGTGTGGTTTGAAGTGTGTGTGGTGTGGGGTATGTGTGGTTTGAAGTGTGTGTGGTGTGGGGTTTGTGTGGTTTGAAGTGTGTGTGGTGTGGGGTATGTGTGGTTTGAAGTGAGTGTGGTGTGGGGTATGTGTGGTTTGAAGTGAGTGTGGTGTGGGGTATATGTGGTTTGAAGTGAGTGTGGTGTGGGGTATGTGTGGTTTGAAGTGAGTGTGGTGTGGGGTATGTGTGGTTTGAAGTGAGTGTGGTGTGGCGTATGTGTGGTTTGAAGTGAGTGTGGTGTGGGGTATGTGTGGTTTGAAGTGTGTGTGGTGTGGGGTATGTGAGCTGTGGAGTGTGTGTGGTATGGAGTTTGTGGGGTGTGGGGTATGTGTGCTGTGGAGTGTGTGGGGTGTGGGGTATGTGTGGTGTGGAGTGTGTGTGGTGTGGGGTATGTGAGCTGTGGAGTGTGTGTGGTTTAAAGTGTGTGTGTGGTGTGGGGTTTGTGTGGTGTGGAGTGTGTGTGGTGTGGGGTATGTGTGGATTGAAGTGTGTGTGGTGTGGGGTATGTGTGGTTTGAAGTGTGTGTGGTGTGGGGTTTGAAGTGTGTGTGGTGTGGGGTTTGTGTGGTGTGGAGTGTGTGTGGTGTGGGGTATGTGTGGTTTGAAGTGTGGTTTAAAGTGTGTGTGGTGTGGGGTATGTGTGGTGTGGAGTGTGTGGGGTGGAGTTTGTTTGGTGTGGGGTATGTGTGGTGTGGAATGTGTGTAAGGTGTGGTGTGGACTGTGTGTGGTGTGATGTATGTGTGGTGTGTGCGTGTATGTGTGGTGTGGTGTGTGTAGTGTTGTATTGGTTCTGGTGTGGGTTGTGTTCAGCAGTATCTTCTCCATACAGATACAGTACTGAGGAGCAGGGCAGAGAGGGGGGCCGTGCGCAGGATCGGCTGGTGTGTGTGAGATGGCCAACATTCCGCCCATTCATTCCTATGGGGAAAGTTCGTACGATAATTTTACGAAAACCGTAAATCGTATCGGTGAGATCAGCATATCGTCTGAAACGTCTCTGCAAGTTCTGTATGTCTTGTGAATTTCGTGGTTCTAGCTCAAAAATTGTGACTTTTAGAGCCGTTTGAAAAAAGTGTGAATGGAAGTCTATGGGAAAAAATCTGACTTTGGCGGACCACCGATCGGACCCTGGTGGTCCGATCACTTAGAAAAGCACAAGCACACCCCGCGGCAATAGGTTCTATCATCTTGTGAAGTTTGGTGGTTCTAGCTTGAAAACTGTAGGAGGAGAAACTGTTTATAAAAAGTTTATAGAATAATAATAATAACTAGAAAAGGCAAAGTTCGTGAACGAACTTTAAGTTGGCTTGGAAAAGAGCGCTAATAACGTTGAAAAGTTAAAATGGTTGTTAAGCTGTTTCTGTCTGAAGAGTGTGCCAGGGTGGTTGCTAAGGTGTTGCTAGGTGGTTGCTAAGGTGTTGCTATGGTATCCAGGGTGGTTGCTAAGGTGTTGCTAGGTGGTTGCTAAGGTGTTGCTATGGTTTCTGGGGTGGTTGCTAAGGTGTTGCTAGGTGGTTGCTAAGGTGTTGCTATGGTATCCGGGGTGGTTGCTAAGGTGTTGCTAGGCGGTTGCTAAGGTGTTGCTATGGTATCCGGGGTGGTTGCTAAGGTGTTGCTAAGTGGTTGCTAGGCAGTTGCTATCATTCCTAAAGTGGTTGCTAGGCAGTTGCTAACGTTTTACACGTGGTTGCTAGGCCGTTGCTATCATTTCTAAAGTGGTTGCTAAGTGGTTGTTAGGCAGTTGCTAACGTATTCCATGTGGTTACTAAGTGGTTGCTAGGCAGTTGCTGTCATTTCTAAAGTGGTTGCTAAGCTGTTGCTAGGCAGTTGCTAACGTTTTCCAGGTGGTTGCTAAGGTGTTGCTAACTGGTTGCTAGGCAGTTGCTATAATTTCTAAAGTGGTTGCTACGTGATTGCTAGGCAGTTGCCAACGTTTTCCAGGTGGTTGCTAAGGTGTTGCTAACTGGTTGTGGTGTGGGTTGTAGAGGGTGTGTGGTGTTGGGTGTGTGTGGTGTTGAGCGTGTGTGGTGTGGGGCGTGTGTGGTGTGGAGTGTGTGGTGTGGTGTATGTGTGGTGGAGTGTGGGGTGTGTGTCAGGTGTGGAGTGTGTGTGGTGTGGGGTATGTGTGGTGTGAAGTGTGTGGTATGTGTGGGGTGGAGTGTGTGTGGTGTGGGGTATGTTAGCTGTGGAATGTGTGTGTGGTATGGAGTGTGTGGGGTGTGGGGTATGTGTGGTGTGGAGTGTGTGCGGTATATGAGCTCTGTGTGTGGAGTGTGTGTGTGGTTTAAAGTGTGTGTGGTGTGGGGTATGTGGTGTGGGGTGTGAAGTGTGTGTGGTATGTGTGGGGTGGAGTGTGTGTGGTGTGGGGTATGTGAGCTGTGGAGTGTGTGTGTGGTGTGGGGTATGAATTGTGTGTGGGGTGGAGTGTGTGTGGTGTGGGCTATGTGAGCTGTGGAGTGTGTGTGGTTTAAAGTGTGTGTGGTGTGGGGTATGTGTGGTTTGAAGTGTGTGTGGTGTGGAGTATGTGGTTTGAAGTGTGTGGTGTGGGGTTTGTGTGGTTTGAAGTGTGTGTGGTGTGGAGTTTGTGTGGTGTGGAGTGTGTGTGGTGTGGGGTATGTGTGGTTTGAAGTGTGAGTGGTGTGGGGTATGTGAGCTGTGGAGTGTGTGTGTGGTATGGAGTGTGTGGGGTGTGGGGTATGTGTGCTGTGGAGTGTGTGTGTTGTATGGAGTGTGTGGGGTATGTGTGGTGTGGAGTGTGTGTGGTGTGGGGTATATGATCTGTGGAATGTGTGTGTGGTTTAAAGTGTGTGTGGTGTGGGGTATGTGTGGTGTGGAGTGTGCGGTGTGAAGTGTGTGTGGTATGTGTGGGGTGGGGTGGAGTGTGTGTGGTGTGGGGTATGTGAGCTGTGGAGTGTGTGTGTGTTTTAAAGTGTGTGTGGTGTGGGGTATGAATTGTGTGTGGGGTGGAGTGTGTGGGGTGTGGAGTGTTTGTGGTGTTGGGTATGTGTGGTTTGAAGTGTGTGTGGTGTGGGGTTTGTGTGGTTTGAAGTGTTTGTGGTGTGGAGTTTGTGTGGTTTAAAGTGTGTGTGGTGTGGGGTTTGTGTGGTGTGGAGTGTGTGTGTGCTATGTGTGAGGTGGAGTGTGTGTGGTGTGGGGTATGTGTGGTTTAAAGTGTGTGGTGTGGGGTATGTGTGATGTGGAGTGTGTGTGGTATGTGTGGTTTGAAGTGTGTGTGGTGTGGTGTATGTGTGGTGTGGAGTGTGTGGGGTGGAGTGTGTTTGGTGTGGGGTATGTGTGGTGTGGAATGTGTGTAGGGTGTAGTGTGGACTGTGTGTGGTGTGGGGTTTGTAGTGTGGTGTGTGTGTAGTGTTGTATTGGTTCTGGTGTGGGTTGTGTTCAGCAGTATCTTCTCCATACAGATACAGTACTGAGGAGCAGGGCAGAGAGGGGGGCCGTGCGCAGGATCGGCTGGTGTGTGTGAGATGGCCAACATTCCGCCCATTCATTCCTATGGGGAAAGTTCGTACGATAATTTTACGAAAACCGTAAATCGTATCGGCGAGATCAGCATATCGTCTGAAACGTCTCTGCAACTTCTGTATGTCTTGTGAATTTCGTGGTTCTAGCTTGAAAATTGTGACTTTTAGAGCAGTTTGAAAAAAGTGTGAATGGAAGTCTATGGGAAAAAATCTGACTTTGGCGGACCACCGATCGGACCCTGGTGGTCCGATCACTTAGAAAAGCACAAGCACACCCCGCGGCAATAGGTTCTATCATCTTGTGAAGTTTGGTGGTTCTAGCTCGAAAACTGTAGGACGAGAAACTGTTTATAGAATTTACCGAGAATAATAATAATAACTAGAAAAGGCAAAGTTCGTGAACGAACTTTAAGTTGGCTTGGAAAAAAGCGCTAATAACGTTGAAAAGTTTAAATGGTTGTTAAGCTGTTTCTGTCTGAAGAGTGTGAAGAGTCGTTGATATGCTGTTAACTTTTGGCTAAAAGCTAAATGCCAAAAACGCGGAAATCTAAAAACGTTTGGTTAAACGCTGAAATCTAAAGACGTTTGGTTAAATGCTAAAATCTAGAAACGTTAAGCTGTTGCTAACGGGTTGCTAACATATACCAGGTGGTTGCTAAGCTGTTGCTAGGCAGTTGCTCTTATATTCCACATGGTTGCTAAGGTGTTGCTAACTGGTTGCTAGGAAGTTGCTATAATTTCTAAAGTGGTTGCTAAGATGTTGCTAAGTGGTTGCTAGGCAGTTGCTATCATTTCTAAAGTGGTTGCTAAGTGGTTCATAGACAGTTGCTAATGTTTTCCTAGTGGTTGTTAAGGTGTTGCTAAGTGGTTGCTAGGCAGTTGCTATCATTTCTAAAGTGGTTACTTAGTGGTTGCTAGGCACTTGCTAACGTTTTTGATGTGGTTGCTAGGCAGTTGCTATCATTTCTAAAGTGGTTGCTAAGTGGTTGTTAGGCCGTTGCTAACGTCTTCCATGTGGTTGCTAACTGGTTGCTAGGCAGTTGCTAATGTTTTCTAGGTGGTTGCTAAGGTGTTGCTAACTGGTTGCTAGGTAGTTGCTATCATTTCTGAAGTGTTTGCTAAGTGGTTGCTAGGCAGTTGCTAGCGTTTTCCATGTGGTTGCTAAGTGTTTGCTAAGTGGTTGCTTGGCAGTTGCTATCATTCCTAAAGTGGTTGCCAGGCAGTTGCTAACGTTTTCCACATGGTTGCTAGGCAGTTGCTATCATTTCTAAAGTGGTTGCTAAGTGGTTGTTAGGCAGTTGCTAACGTTTTCCATGTGGTTACTAAGTGGTTGCTAAGCTGTTGCTAGGCAGTTGCTAATGTTTTCCAGGTGGTTGCTAAGGTGTTGCTAACTGGTTGCTAGGCAGTTGCTATAATTTCTAAAGTGGTTGCTAAGTGATTGCTAGGCAGTTGCCAACATTTTCCAGGTGGTTGCTAAGGTGTTGCTAACTGGTTGTGGTGTGGGTTGTAGAGTGTGTGTGGTGTTGAGCGTGTGTGGTGTTGAGCGTGTGTGGTGTTGAGCGTGTGTGGTGTGGGGCGTGAGTGGAGAGCATGGTGTGGTGTGGCAAAGGTGTTGCTAACTGGTTGTGGTGTGGACTGTAGAGTGTGTGTGGTGTGGAGTGTGTTGGGTGTGGAGTTTGTGGGGTGTGTAGAGTGGGTGGTGTGGTGTGGGGTGTGCGGTGGAGTGTGTGTGTGTGTGGTATGGAGTGTGTGTGGTGTGGGGTGTGTCAGGTGTGGAGTGTGTGTGGTGTGGGGTAGGTGTGGTGTGAACTGTGTGTGGTATGTGTGGGGTGGAGTATGTATGGTGTGGTGTGTATGTGGTGTGGAGTGTGTGGTGTGGTGTATGTGTGGTGGAGTGTGGGAGTGTGGGGTGTGTGTCAGGTGTATGTGTGGTGGAGTGTGGGGTGTGTGTCAGGTGTGGAGTGTGTGTGGTGTGGGGTATGTGTGGTGTGAACTGTGTGTGGTATGTGTGGTGTGGAGTGTGTGGTGTGGGGTGTGAATTGTGTGTGGTATGTGTGGGGTGGTGTGTGTGTGTGGTGTGGGCTATGTGAGCTGTGGAGTGTGTGTGGTGTGGGGTATGTGTGGTTTGAAGTGTGTGTGGTGTGGGGTATGTGTGGTTTGAAGTGTGTGTGGTGTGGGGTTTGTGTGGTTTGAAGTGTGTGTGGTGTGGGGTATGTGTGGTTTGAAGTGAGTGTGGTGTGGGGTATGTGTGGTTTGAAGTGAGTGTGGTGTGGGGTATGTGTGGTTTGAAGTGTGTGTGGTGTGGGGTTTGTGTGGTTTGAAGTGTGTGTGGTGTGGGGTTTGTGTGGTTTGAAGTGTGTGTGGTGTGGGGTTTGTGTGGTGTGGAGTGTGTGTGGTGTGGGGTATGTGTGGTTTGAAGTGTGTGTGGTTTGGGGTATGTGAGCTGTGGAGTGTGTGTGTGGTATGGAGTGTGTGTGGTGTGTGTGCTGTGGAGTGTGTGTGTGGTATGGAGTGTGTGGGGTGTGGGGTATGTGTGGTGTGGAGTGTGTGTGGTGTAGGGTATATGAGCTGTGGAGTTTGTGTGTGGTTTAAAGTGTATGTGGTGTGGGGTATGTGTGGTGTGGAGTGTGTGGTGTGGGGTGTGAAGTGTGTGGTATGTGTGGGGTGGAGTGTGTGGTGTGGGGTATGTGAGCTGTGGAATGTGTGTGGTTTAAAGTGTGTGTGGTGTGGGGTTTGTGTGGTGTGGAGTGTGTGTGGTGTGGGGTATGCGTGGATTGAAGTGTGTGTGGTGTGGGGTATGTGTGGTTTGAAGTGTGTGTGGTGTGGGGTTTGTGTGGTTTGAAGTGTGTGTGGTGTGGGGTATGTGTGGTTTGAAGTGTGTGTGGTGTGGGGTTTGTGTGGTGTGGAGTGTGTGTGGTGTGGGGTATGTGTGGTTTGAAGTGTGTGTGGTGTGGGGTATGTGAGCTGTGGAGTGTGTGTGTGGTATGGAGTGTGTGGGGTGTGGGGTATGTGTGCTGTGGAGTGTGTGTGGTATGGAGTGTGTGGGGTGTGGGGTATGTGTGGTGTGGAGTGTGTGTGGTGTGGGGTATATGAGCTGTGGAGTTTGTGTGTGGTTTAAAGTGTATGTGGTGTGGGGTATGTGTGGTGTGGAGTGTGTGGTGTGGGGTGTGAACTGTGTGGTATGTGTGGGGTGGAGTGTGTGGTGTGGGGTATGTGAGCTGTGGAGTGTGTGTGGTTTAAAGTGTGTGTGTGGTGTGGGGTTTGTGTGGTGTGGAGTGTGTGTGGTGTGGGGTATGTGTGGATTGAAGTGTGGTGTGGGGTATGTGTGGTTTGAAGTGTGTGTGGTGTGGGGTTTGAAGTGTGTGTGGTGTGGGGTTTGTGTTTTGTGGAGTGTGTGTGGTGTGGGGTATGTGTGGTTTGAAGTGTGGTTTAAAGTGTGTGTGGTTTGAAGTGAGTGTGGTGTGGGGTATGTGTGGTTTGAAGTGTGTGTGGTGTGGGGTTTGTGTGGTTTGAAGTGTGTGTGGTGTGGGGTTTGTGTGGTTTGAAGTGTGTGTGGTGTGGGGTTTGTGTGGTGTGGAGTGTGTGTGGTGTGGGGTATGTGTGGTTTGAAGTGTGTGTGGTGTGGGGTATGTGAGCTGTGGAGTGTGTGTGGTATGGAGTGTGTGGGGTGTGGGGTATGTGTGCTGTGGAGTGTGTGTGTGTGGTATGGAGTGTGTGGGGTGTGGGGTATGTGTGGTGTGGAGTGTGTGTGGTGTAGGGTATATGAGCTGTGCAGTTTGTGTGTGGTTTAAAGTGTATGTGGTGTGGGGTATGTGTGGTGTGGAGTGTGTGGTGTGGGGTGTGAAGTGTGTGGTATGTGTGGGGTGGAGTGTGTGGTGTGGGGTATGTGAGCTGTGGAATGTGTGTGGTTTAAAGTGTGTGGTGTGGGGTATGTGTGGTGTGAACTGTGTGTGGTATGTGTGGGGTGGAGTGTGTGTGGTGTGGGGTATATGAGCTGTGAAGTGTGTGTGGTGTGGGGTTTGAAGTGTGTGTGGTGTGGGGTTTGTGTGGTGTGGAGTGTGTGTGTTGTGGGGTATGTGTGGTTTGAAGTGTGGTTTAAAGTGTGTGTGGGGTTTGAAGTGTGTGTGGTGTGGGGTTTGTGTGGTGTGGAGTGTGTGTGGTGTGGGGTATGTGTGGTTTGAAGTGTGGTTTAAAGTGTGTGTGGTGTGGGGTATGTGTGGTGTGGAGTGTGTGGGGTTGAGTGTGTTTGGTGTGGGGTATGTGTGGTGTGGAATGTGTGTAAGGTGTGGTGTGGACTGTGTGTGGTGTGGGGTGTGTGGTGTGCTGTGTGTGTAGTGTGGTATTGGTTCTGGTGTGGGTTGTGTTCAGCAGTATCTTCTCCATACAGATACAGTACTGAGGAGCAGGGCAGAGAGGGGGGCCGTGCGCAGGATCGGCTGGTGTGTGTGAGATGGCCAACATTCCGTCCATTCATTCCTATGGGGAAAGTTCGTACGATAATTTTACGAAAACCGTAAATCGTATCGGTGAGATCAGCATATCGTCTGAAACGTCTCTGCAAGTTCTGTACGTCTTGTGAATTTCGTGGTTCTAGCTCAAAAATTGTGACTTTTAGAGCCGTTTGAAAAAAGTGTGAATGGAAGTCTATGGAAAAAAATCTGACTTTGGCGGACCACCAATCGGACCCTGGTGGTCCGATCACTTAGAAAAGCACAAGCACACCCCGCGGCAATAGGTTCTATCATCTTGTGAAGTTTCGTGGTTCTGGCTTGAAAACTGTAGGAGGAGAAACTGTTTATAAAATTTACCGAGAATAATAATAATAATAATAATAAGATTTCGAAGAACAATAAGTTGGCTTTTCCAAGCCAACTTAATAAGATTTCGAAGAACAATAAGTTGGCTTTTCCAAGCCAACTTAATAAGATTACGAAGAACAGTAAGTTGGCTTTTCCAAGCCAACTTAACTAGAAAAGGTAAAGTTCGTGAACAAACTTTAAGTTGGCTTGGAAAAGAACGCTAATAACGTTAAAAAGTTAAAATGGTTGCTAAACGCTAAATGCCAAAAACACGGAAATCTAAAAATGTTTGGTTAAACGTTGAAAACTAAAAATGTTTGGTTAAACGCTGAAAACTAAAAATGTTTGGTTAAACCCTGAAATCTAAAAACATTTGGATAAATGCTAAAATCTTGAAAGTGGTTGCTAGGCAGTTGCTAACGTCTTACAGGTGGTTGCTAAGCTGTTGCTAAGCGGTTGCTAGTTATTTGCTAATGTATTACACATGGTTGCTAAGTGGTTGCAAGGCGGTTGCTAAACAGTTGCTTACGTTTTCCAGGTGGTGGATAAAATGTAGCTAACTGGTTGCTAGGCAGTTGCTAAGTGGTTGCTAGGCAGTTGCTAACGTTTTCCAGGTGGTTGCTAAGTGGTTCCTAGGCAGTTGCTAATGTTTTCCAGGTGGTTGCTAAGTGGTTGCTAGGCAGTTGCTAACGTTTTCCAGGTGGTTGCTAGGCAGTTGCTAAGTGGTTGCTAGGCAGTTGCTAACGTTTTCCAAGTGGTTGCTAGGCAGTTGCTTAGTGGTTGCTAGGCAGTTGCTAACGTTTTCCAGGTGGTTGCTAAGTGGTTGCTAGGCAGTTGCTAACATATTCCAGGTGGTTGCTAGGCAGTTGCTAAGTGGTTGCTAGGCAGTTGCTAACGTTTTCCAGGTGGTTGCTAAGTGGTTGCTAGGCAGTTGCTAACGTATTCCAGGTGGTTGCTTGGCAGTTGCTAAGTGGTTGCTAGGCAGTTGCTAACGTTTTCCAGGTGGTTGCTAAGTGGTTGGTAGGCAGTTGCTAACGTTTTCCAGGTGGTTGCGAAGTGGATGCTAGGCAGTTGCTAACGTTTTCCAGGTGGTTGCTAGGCAGTTGCTAAGTGGTTGCTAGGCAGTTGCTAACGTTTTCCAAGTGGTTGCTAGGCAGTTGCTAAGTGGTTGCTAGGCAGTTGCTAACATTTTCCAGGTGGTTGCTAAGTGGTTGCTAGGTAGTTGCTAACATATTCCAGGTGGTTGCTAGGCAGCTGCTAAGTGGTTGCTAGGCAGTTGCTAACGTTTTCCAGGTGGTTGCTAAGTGGTTGCTAGGCAGTTGCTAACGTTTTCCAGGTGGTTGCTAGGCAGTTGCTAAGTGGTTGCTAGGCAGTTGCTAACGTTTTCCAAGTGGTTGCTAGGCAGTTGTTAAGTGGTTGCTAGGCAGTTGCTAACGTTTTCCAAGTGGTTGCTAGGCAGTTGCTAAGTGGTTGCTAGGCAGTTGCTAACGTTTTCCAGGTGGTTGCTAAGTGGTTGCTAGGCAGTTGCTAACGTTTTCCAGGTGGTTGCTAGGCAGTTGCTAAGTTGTTGCTAGGCAGTTGCTAACGTTTTCCAGGTGGTTGCTAAGTGGTTTGTAGGCAGTTGCTAACGTATTCCAGGTGGTTGCTAGGCAGTTGCTAAGTGGTTGCTAGGCAGTTGCTAACGTTTTCCAGGTGGTTGCTCAGTGGTTGCTAGGCAGTTGCTAACGTTTTCCAGGTGGTTGCTAAGTGGTTGCTAGGCAGTTGCTAACGTATTCCAGGTGGTTGCTAGGCAGTTGCTAAGTGGTTGCTAGGCAGTTGCTAACGTTTTCCAAGTGGTTGCTAGGCAGTTGCTAACGTTTTCCAGGTGGTTGCTAAGTGGTTGCTAGGCAGTTGCTAACGTTTTCCAGGTGGTTGCTAGGCAGTTGCTAAGTGGTTGCTAGGCAGTTGCTAACGTTTTCCAAGTGGTTGCTAGGCAGTTGCTAAGTGGTTGCTAGGCAGTTGCTAACGTTTTCCAGGTGGTTGCTAAGTGGTTGCTAGGCAGTTGCTAACATTTTCCAGGTGGTTGCTAGGCAGTTGCTAAGTTGTTGCTAGGCAGTTGCTAACGTTTTCCAGGTGGTTGCTAAGTGGTTGCTAGGCAGTTGCTAACGTATTCCAGGTGGTTGCTAGGCAGTTGCTAAGTGGTTGCTAGGCAGTTGCTAACGTTTTCCAGGTGGTTGCTCAGTGGTTGCTAGGCAGTTGCTAACGTTTTCCAGGTGGTTGCTAAGTGGTTGCTAGGCAGTTGCTAACGTATTCCAGGTGGTTGCTAGGCAGTTGCTAAGTGGTTGCTAGGCAGTTGCTAACGTTTTCCAAGTGGTTGCTAGGCAGTTGCTAAGTGGTTGCTAGGCAGTTGCTAACGTTTTCCAGGTGGTTGCTAAGGTGGTTGCTAAGGTGTTGATAAGTGGTTGCTAAGCCCTGGCTGGGGTGCTGGGGTGTCCAAACTTTTGACTGATAGCTGCTTTATACAGCAGTTCCTCCATAAACACACAGTACTGGAGGAGCAGGGGAGAGAAAGGGTTCCGTGCGCAGAGCTGCTGGTGAGCGAGATCCAGCACTGGGCCCCCCATTCATTCCTATGGGGAAACTTCGTACGACAATTGTACGAAAACCGTACGTCGAATCGTTAAAACGTTGAAATTTTCTGAAAGAACTCCATAAGTTCTATACACCGTCCGATTTTCGTCTTCATATCTCAAAAATTGTGACGTTCACGGCCGTTCAAAATTCTCCCCCATTCATTCCTATGGGAAAAAAAAGCGTACGTTTACGAAGTTTTTACGAAAACCGTACGATATATCGCTTCAAAAAGCACAAGCAACCTAATCGGGCATAGGTCCGACGATCCTGTAAAGTTTCGAGTTTCTACGTTAAAAGCCCTAGGAGGAGATAGTGATTAAATTTTGCGAAGAGAATAATAATAATAACTAGAAAAGGTAAAGTTCGTGAACGAACTTTAAGTTGGCTTGTAAAAGAACGCTAATAACGTTAAAAAGTTAAAATGGTTGCTAAACGCTAAATGCCAAAAACACGGAAATCTAAAAACGTTTGGTTAAACGTTGAAATCTAAAAATGTTTGGTTAAACGCTGAAAACTAAAAATGTTTGGTTAAACCCTGAAATCTAAAAACATTTGGATAAATGCTAAAATCTTGAAAGTGGTTGCTAGGCAGTTGCTAACATCTTACAGGTGGTTGCTAAGCTGTTGCTAAGCGGTTGCTAGTTATTTGCTAATGTATTACACATGGTTGCTAAGTGGTTGCAAGGCGGTTGCTAAACAGTTGCTTACGTTTTCCTAGTGGTTGCTAAGGTGTTGCTAAGTGGTTGCTAGGCAGTTGCTATCGTTTCTAATGTGGTTGCTAAGCTGTTGCTAGGCTGTTTCTAACGTTTTCCTGGTGGTTGCTAAGGTGTTGCTAACTGGTTGCTAGGCAGTTGCTATAATTTCTAAAGTGGTTGCTAAGTGGTTGCTAGGCCGTTGCTAACGTTTTCCAGGTGGTTGCTAAGGTGTTGCTAAGTGGTTGCTAGGCAGTTGCTAACGTTTTCCAGGTGGTTGCTAAGGTGTTGCTAACTGGTTGCTAGGCAGTTGCTATAATTTCTAAAGTGGTTGCTAAGTGGTTGCTAGGCAGTTGCTAACGTTTTCCTAGTGGTTGCTAAGGTGTTGCTAACTGGTTGCTAGGCAGTTGCTATAATTTCTAAAGTGGTTGCTAAGTGATTGCTAGGCAGTTGCTAACGTTTTCCAGGTGGTTGCTAAGGTGTTGCTAACTGGTTGTGGTGTGGGTTGTAGAGTGTGTGTGGTGTTGAGCGTGTGTGGTGTTGAGCGTGTGTGGTGTGGGGCGTGTGTGGAGAGCATGGTGTGGTGTGGCAAAGGTGTTGCTAACTGGTTGTGGTGTGGACTGTAGAGTGTGTGTGGTGTGGAGTGTGTTGGGTGTGGAGTTTGTGGGGTGTGTAGAGTACGTGGTGTGGTGTGGGGTGTGCGGTGGAGTGTGTGTGTGTGGTATGGAGTGTGTGTGGTGTGGGGTGTGTCAGGTGTGGAGTGTGTGTGGTGTGGGGTAGGTGTGGTGTGAACTGTGTGTGGTATGTGTGGGGTGGAGTATGTATGGTGTGGGGTGTATGTGGTGTGGAGTGTGTGGTGTGGTGTATGTGTGGTGGAGTGTGGGGTGTGTGTCAGGTGTGGAGTGTGTGTGGTGTGGGGTATGTGTGGTGTGAACTGTGTGTGGTATGTGTGGGGTGGAGTGTGTATGGTGTGGGGTATGTGAGCTGTGGAGTGTGTGCGTGGTATGGAGTGTGTGGGGTGTGGGGTATGTGTGGTGTGAAGTGTGTGTGGTGTGGGGTATATGAGCTGTGAAGTGTGTGTGGTTTAAAGTGTGTGTGGTGTGGAGTGTGTGGTGTGGGGTGTGAATTGTGTGTGGTATGTGTGGGGTGGAGTGTGTGTGGTGTGGGCTATGTGAGCTGTGGAGTGTGTGTGGTTTAAAGTGTGTGTGGTGTGGGGTTTGTGTGGTGTGGAGTGTGTGTGGTGTGGGGTATGGGTGGTTTGAAGTGTGTGTGGTGTGGGGTATGTGTGGTTTGAAGTGTGTGTGATGTGGGGTTTGTGTGGTTTGAAGTGTGTGTGGTGTGGGGTATGTGTGGTTTGAAGTGAGTGTGGTGTGGGGTATGTGTGGTTTGAAGTGAGTGTGGTGTGGGGTGTGTGTGGTTTGAAGTGTGTGTGGTGTGGGGTTTGTGTGGTTTGAAGTGTGTGTGGTGTGGGGTTTGTGTGGTGTGGAGTGTGTGTGGTGTGGGGTATGTGTGGTTTGAAGTGTTTGTGGTGTGGGGTATGTGAGCTGTGGAGTGTTTGTGTGGTATGGAGTGTGTGGGGTGTGGGGTATGTGAGCTGTGGAGTGTGTGTGATTTAAAGTGTGTGTGGTGTGGGGTTTGTGTGGTGTGAAGTGAGTGTGGTGTGGGGTATGTGTGGTTTGAAGTGTGTGTGGTGTGGGGTATGTGTGGTTTGAAGTGTGTGTGGTGTGGGGTTTGTGTGGTTTGAAGTGTGTGTGGTGTGGGGTATGTGTGGTTTGAAGTGAGTGTGGTGTGGGGTATGTGTGGTTTGAAGTGAGTGTGGTGTGGGGTATATGTGGTTTGAAGTGAGTGTGGTGTGGGGTATGTGTGGTTTGAAGTGAGTGTGGTGTGGGGTATGTGTGGTTTGAAGTGAGTGTGGTGTGGCGTATGTGTGGTTTGAAGTGAGTGTGGTGTGGGGTATGTGTGGTTTGAAGTGTGTGTGGTGTGGGGTATGTGAGCTGTGGAGTGTGTGTGGTATGGAGTTTGTGGGGTGTGGGGTATGTGTGCTGTGGAGTGTGTGGGGTGTGGGGTATGTGTGGTGTGGAGTGTGTGTGGTGTGGGGTATGTGAGCTGTGGAGTGTGTGTGGTTTAAAGTGTGTGTGTGGTGTGGGGTTTGTGTGGTGTGGAGTGTGTGTGGTGTGGGGTATGTGTGGATTGAAGTGTGTGTGGTGTGGGGTATGTGTGGTTTGAAGTGTGTGTGGTGTGGGGTTTGAAGTGTGTGTGGTGTGGGGTTTGTGTGGTGTGGAGTGTGTGTGGTGTGGGGTATGTGTGGTTTGAAGTGTGGTTTAAAGTGTGTGTGGTGTGGGGTATGTGTGGTGTGGAGTGTGTGGGGTGGAGTTTGTTTGGTGTGGGGTATGTGTGGTGTGGAATGTGTGTAAGGTGTGGTGTGGACTGTGTGTGGTGTGATGTATGTGTGGTGTGTGCGTGTATGTGTGGTGTGGTGTGTGTAGTGTTGTATTGGTTCTGGTGTGGGTTGTGTTCAGCAGTATCTTCTCCATACAGATACAGTACTGAGGAGCAGGGCAGAGAGGGGGGCCGTGCGCAGGATCGGCTGGTGTGTGTGAGATGGCCAACATTCCGCCCATTCATTCCTATGGGGAAAGTTCGTACGATAATTTTACGAAAACCGTAAATCGTATCGGTGAGATCAGCATATCGTCTGAAACGTCTCTGCAAGTTCTGTATGTCTTGTGAATTTCGTGGTTCTAGCTCAAAAATTGTGACTTTTAGAGCCGTTTGAAAAAAGTGTGAATGGAAGTCTATGGGAAAAAATCTGACTTTGGCGGACCACCGATCGGACCCTGGTGGTCCGATCACTTAGAAAAGCACAAGCACACCCCGCGGCAATAGGTTCTATCATCTTGTGAAGTTTGGTGGTTCTAGCTTGAAAACTGTAGGAGGAGAAACTGTTTATAAAAAGTTTATAGAATAATAATAATAACTAGAAAAGGCAAAGTTCGTGAACGAACTTTAAGTTGGCTTGGAAAAGAGCGCTAATAACGTTGAAAAGTTAAAATGGTTGTTAAGCTGTTTCTGTCTGAAGAGTGTGCCAGGGTGGTTGCTAAGGTGTTGCTAGGTGGTTGCTAAGGTGTTGCTATGGTATCCAGGGTGGTTGCTAAGGTGTTGCTAGGTGGTTGCTAAGGTGTTGCTATGGTTTCTGGGGTGGTTGCTAAGGTGTTGCTAGGTGGTTGCTAAGGTGTTGCTATGGTATCCGGGGTGGTTGCTAAGGTGTTGCTAGGCGGTTGCTAAGGTGTTGCTATGGTATCCGGGGTGGTTGCTAAGGTGTTGCTAAGTGGTTGCTAGGCAGTTGCTATCATTCCTAAAGTGGTTGCTAGGCAGTTGCTAACGTTTTACACGTGGTTGCTAGGCCGTTGCTATCATTTCTAAAGTGGTTGCTAAGTGGTTGTTAGGCAGTTGCTAACGTATTCCATGTGGTTACTAAGTGGTTGCTAGGCAGTTGCTGTCATTTCTAAAGTGGTTGCTAAGCTGTTGCTAGGCAGTTGCTAACGTTTTCCAGGTGGTTGCTAAGGTGTTGCTAACTGGTTGCTAGGCAGTTGCTATAATTTCTAAAGTGGTTGCTACGTGATTGCTAGGCAGTTGCCAACGTTTTCCAGGTGGTTGCTAAGGTGTTGCTAACTGGTTGTGGTGTGGGTTGTAGAGGGTGTGTGGTGTTGGGTGTGTGTGGTGTTGAGCGTGTGTGGTGTGGGGCGTGTGTGGTGTGGAGTGTGTGGTGTGGTGTATGTGTGGTGGAGTGTGGGGTGTGTGTCAGGTGTGGAGTGTGTGTGGTGTGGGGTATGTGTGGTGTGAAGTGTGTGGTATGTGTGGGGTGGAGTGTGTGTGGTGTGGGGTATGTTAGCTGTGGAATGTGTGTGTGGTATGGAGTGTGTGGGGTGTGGGGTATGTGTGGTGTGGAGTGTGTGCGGTATATGAGCTCTGTGTGTGGAGTGTGTGTGTGGTTTAAAGTGTGTGTGGTGTGGGGTATGTGGTGTGGGGTGTGAAGTGTGTGTGGTATGTGTGGGGTGGAGTGTGTGTGGTGTGGGGTATGTGAGCTGTGGAGTGTGTGTGTGGTGTGGGGTATGAATTGTGTGTGGGGTGGAGTGTGTGTGGTGTGGGCTATGTGAGCTGTGGAGTGTGTGTGGTTTAAAGTGTGTGTGGTGTGGGGTATGTGTGGTTTGAAGTGTGTGTGGTGTGGAGTATGTGGTTTGAAGTGTGTGGTGTGGGGTTTGTGTGGTTTGAAGTGTGTGTGGTGTGGAGTTTGTGTGGTGTGGAGTGTGTGTGGTGTGGGGTATGTGTGGTTTGAAGTGTGAGTGGTGTGGGGTATGTGAGCTGTGGAGTGTGTGTGTGGTATGGAGTGTGTGGGGTGTGGGGTATGTGTGCTGTGGAGTGTGTGTGTTGTATGGAGTGTGTGGGGTATGTGTGGTGTGGAGTGTGTGTGGTGTGGGGTATATGATCTGTGGAATGTGTGTGTGGTTTAAAGTGTGTGTGGTGTGGGGTATGTGTGGTGTGGAGTGTGCGGTGTGAAGTGTGTGTGGTATGTGTGGGGTGGGGTGGAGTGTGTGTGGTGTGGGGTATGTGAGCTGTGGAGTGTGTGTGTGTTTTAAAGTGTGTGTGGTGTGGGGTATGAATTGTGTGTGGGGTGGAGTGTGTGGGGTGTGGAGTGTTTGTGGTGTTGGGTATGTGTGGTTTGAAGTGTGTGTGGTGTGGGGTTTGTGTGGTTTGAAGTGTTTGTGGTGTGGGGTTTGTGTGGTTTAAAGTGTGTGTGGTGTGGGGTTTGTGTGGTGTGGAGTGTGTGTGTGCTATGTGTGAGGTGGAGTGTGTGTGGTGTGGGGTATGTGTGGTTTAAAGTGTGTGGTGTGGGGTATGTGTGATGTGGAGTGTGTGTGGTATGTGTGGTTTGAAGTGTGTGTGGTGTGGTGTATGTGTGGTGTGGAGTGTGTGGGGTGGAGTGTGTTTGGTGTGGGGTATGTGTGGTGTGGAATGTGTGTAGGGTGTAGTGTGGACTGTGTGTGGTGTGGGGTTTGTAGTGTGGTGTGTGTGTAGTGTTGTATTGGTTCTGGTGTGGGTTGTGTTCAGCAGTATCTTCTCCATACAGATACAGTACTGAGGAGCAGGGCAGAGAGGGGGGCCGTGCGCAGGATCGGCTGGTGTGTGTGAGATGGCCAACATTCCGCCCATTCATTCCTATGGGGAAAGTTCGTACGATAATTTTACGAAAACCGTAAATCGTATCGGCGAGATCAGCATATCGTCTGAAACGTCTGTGCAACTTCTGTATGTCTTGTGAATTTCGTGGTTCTAGCTTGAAAATTGTGACTTTTAGAGCAGTTTGAAAAAAGTGTGAATGGAAGTCTATGGGAAAAAATCTGACTTTGGCGGACCACCGATCGGACCCTGGTGGTCCGATCACTTAGAAAAGCACAAGCACACCCCGCGGCAATAGGTTCTATCATCTTGTGAAGTTTGGTGGTTCTAGCTCGAAAACTGTAGGACGAGAAACTGTTTATAGAATTTACCGAGAATAATAATAATAACTAGAAAAGGCAAAGTTCGTGAACGAACTTTAAGTTGGCTTGGAAAAAAGCGCTAATAACGTTGAAAAGTTTAAATGGTTGTTAAGCTGTTTCTGTCTGAAGAGTGTGAAGAGTCGTTGATATGCTGTTAACTTTTGGCTAAAAGCTAAATGCCAAAAACGCGGAAATCTAAAAACGTTTGGTTAAACGCTGAAATCTAAAGACGTTTGGTTAAATGCTAAAATCTAGAAACGTTAAGCTGTTGCTAACGGGTTGCTAACATATACCAGGTGGTTGCTAAGCTGTTGCTAGGCAGTTGCTCTTATATTCCACATGGTTGCTAAGGTGTTGCTAACTGGTTGCTAGGAAGTTGCTATAATTTCTAAAGTGGTTGCTAAGATGTTGCTAAGTGGTTGCTAGGCAGTTGCTATCATTTCTAAAGTGGTTGCTAAGTGGTTCATAGACAGTTGCTAATGTTTTCCTAGTGGTTGTTAAGGTGTTGCTAAGTGGTTGCTAGGCAGTTGCTATCATTTCTAAAGTGGTTACTTAGTGGTTGCTAGGCACTTGCTAACGTTTTTGATGTGGTTGCTAGGCAGTTGCTATCATTTCTAAAGTGGTTGCTAAGTGGTTGTTAGGCCGTTGCTAACGTCTTCCATGTGGTTGCTAACTGGTTGCTAGGCAGTTGCTAATGTTTTCTAGGTGGTTGCTAAGGTGTTGCTAACTGGTTGCTAGGTAGTTGCTATCATTTCTGAAGTGTTTGCTAAGTGGTTGCTAGGCAGTTGCTAGCGTTTTCCATGTGGTTGCTAAGTGTTTGCTAAGTGGTTGCTTGGCAGTTGCTATCATTCCTAAAGTGGTTGCCAGGCAGTTGCTAACGTTTTCCACATGGTTGCTAGGCAGTTGCTATCATTTCTAAAGTGGTTGCTAAGTGGTTGTTAGGCAGTTGCTAACGTTTTCCATGTGGTTACTAAGTGGTTGCTAAGCTGTTGCTAGGCAGTTGCTAATGTTTTCCAGGTGGTTGCTAAGGTGTTGCTAACTGGTTGCTAGGCAGTTGCTATAATTTCTAAAGTGGTTGCTAAGTGATTGCTAGGCAGTTGCCAACATTTTCCAGGTGGTTGCTAAGGTGTTGCTAACTGGTTGTGGTGTGGGTTGTAGAGTGTGTGTGGTGTTGAGCGTGTGTGGTGTTGAGCGTGTGTGGTGTTGAGCGTGTGTGGTGTGGGGCGTGAGTGGAGAGCATGGTGTGGTGTGGCAAAGGTGTTGCTAACTGGTTGTGGTGTGGACTGTAGAGTGTGTGTGGTGTGGAGTGTGTTGGGTGTGGAGTTTGTGGGGTGTGTAGAGTGGGTGGTGTGGTGTGGGGTGTGCGGTGGAGTGTGTGTGTGTGTGGTATGGAGTGTGTGTGGTGTGGGGTGTGTCAGGTGTGGAGTGTGTGTGGTGTGGGGTAGGTGTGGTGTGAACTGTGTGTGGTATGTGTGGGGTGGAGTATGTATGGTGTGGTGTGTATGTGGTGTGGAGTGTGTGGTGTGGTGTATGTGTGGTGGAGTGTGGGAGTGTGGGGTGTGTGTCAGGTGTATGTGTGGTGGAGTGTGGGGTGTGTGTCAGGTGTGGAGTGTGTGTGGTGTGGGGTATGTGTGGTGTGAACTGTGTGTGGTATGTGTGGTGTGGAGTGTGTGGTGTGGGGTGTGAATTGTGTGTGGTATGTGTGGGGTGGTGTGTGTGTGTGGTGTGGGCTATGTGAGCTGTGGAGTGTGTGTGGTGTGGGGTATGTGTGGTTTGAAGTGTGTGTGGTGTGGGGTATGTGTGGTTTGAAGTGTGTGTGGTGTGGGGTTTGTGTGGTTTGAAGTGTGTGTGGTGTGGGGTATGTGTGGTTTGAAGTGAGTGTGGTGTGGGGTATGTGTGGTTTGAAGTGAGTGTGGTGTGGGGTATGTGTGGTTTGAAGTGTGTGTGGTGTGGGGTTTGTGTGGTTTGAAGTGTGTGTGGTGTGGGGTTTGTGTGGTTTGAAGTGTGTGTGGTGTGGGGTTTGTGTGGTGTGGAGTGTGTGTGGTGTGGGGTATGTGTGGTTTGAAGTGTGTGTGGTTTGGGGTATGTGAGCTGTGGAGTGTGTGTGTGGTATGGAGTGTGTGTGGTGTGTGTGCTGTGGAGTGTGTGTGTGGTATGGAGTGTGTGGGGTGTGGGGTATGTGTGGTGTGGAGTGTGTGTGGTGTAGGGTATATGAGCTGTGGAGTTTGTGTGTGGTTTAAAGTGTATGTGGTGTGGGGTATGTGTGGTGTGGAGTGTGTGGTGTGGGGTGTGAAGTGTGTGGTATGTGTGGGGTGGAGTGTGTGGTGTGGGGTATGTGAGCTGTGGAATGTGTGTGGTTTAAAGTGTGTGTGGTGTGGGGTTTGTGTGGTGTGGAGTGTGTGTGGTGTGGGGTATGCGTGGATTGAAGTGTGTGTGGTGTGGGGTATGTGTGGTTTGAAGTGTGTGTGGTGTGGGGTTTGTGTGGTTTGAAGTGTGTGTGGTGTGGGGTATGTGTGGTTTGAAGTGTGTGTGGTGTGGGGTTTGTGTGGTGTGGAGTGTGTGTGGTGTGGGGTATGTGTGGTTTGAAGTGTGTGTGGTGTGGGGTATGTGAGCTGTGGAGTGTGTGTGTGGTATGGAGTGTGTGGGGTGTGGGGTATGTGTGCTGTGGAGTGTGTGTGGTATGGAGTGTGTGGGGTGTGGGGTATGTGTGGTGTGGAGTGTGTGTGGTGTGGGGTATATGAGCTGTGGAGTTTGTGTGTGGTTTAAAGTGTATGTGGTGTGGGGTATGTGTGGTGTGGAGTGTGTGGTGTGGGGTGTGAACTGTGTGGTATGTGTGGGGTGGAGTGTGTGGTGTGGGGTATGTGAGCTGTGGAGTGTGTGTGGTTTAAAGTGTGTGTGTGGTGTGGGGTTTGTGTGGTGTGGAGTGTGTGTGGTGTGGGGTATGTGTGGATTGAAGTGTGGTGTGGGGTATGTGTGGTTTGAAGTGTGTGTGGTGTGGGGTTTGAAGTGTGTGTGGTGTGGGGTTTGTGTTTTGTGGAGTGTGTGTGGTGTGGGGTATGTGTGGTTTGAAGTGTGGTTTAAAGTGTGTGTGGTTTGAAGTGAGTGTGGTGTGGGGTATGTGTGGTTTGAAGTGTGTGTGGTGTGGGGTTTGTGTGGTTTGAAGTGTGTGTGGTGTGGGGTTTGTGTGGTTTGAAGTGTGTGTGGTGTGGGGTTTGTGTGGTGTGGAGTGTGTGTGGTGTGGGGTATGTGTGGTTTGAAGTGTGTGTGGTGTGGGGTATGTGAGCTGTGGAGTGTGTGTGGTATGGAGTGTGTGGGGTGTGGGGTATGTGTGCTGTGGAGTGTGTGTGTGTGGTATGGAGTGTGTGGGGTGTGGGGTATGTGTGGTGTGGAGTGTGTGTGGTGTAGGGTATATGAGCTGTGCAGTTTGTGTGTGGTTTAAAGTGTATGTGGTGTGGGGTATGTGTGGTGTGGAGTGTGTGGTGTGGGGTGTGAAGTGTGTGGTATGTGTGGGGTGGAGTGTGTGGTGTGGGGTATGTGAGCTGTGGAATGTGTGTGGTTTAAAGTGTGTGGTGTGGGGTATGTGTGGTGTGAACTGTGTGTGGTATGTGTGGGGTGGAGTGTGTGTGGTGTGGGGTATATGAGCTGTGAAGTGTGTGTGGTGTGGGGTTTGAAGTGTGTGTGGTGTGGGGTTTGTGTGGTGTGGAGTGTGTGTGTTGTGGGGTATGTGTGGTTTGAAGTGTGGTTTAAAGTGTGTGTGGGGTTTGAAGTGTGTGTGGTGTGGGGTTTGTGTGGTGTGGAGTGTGTGTGGTGTGGGGTATGTGTGGTTTGAAGTGTGGTTTAAAGTGTGTGTGGTGTGGGGTATGTGTGGTGTGGAGTGTGTGGGGTTGAGTGTGTTTGGTGTGGGGTATGTGTGGTGTGGAATGTGTGTAAGGTGTGGTGTGGACTGTGTGTGGTGTGGGGTGTGTGGTGTGCTGTGTGTGTAGTGTGGTATTGGTTCTGGTGTGGGTTGTGTTCAGCAGTATCTTCTCCATACAGATACAGTACTGAGGAGCAGGGCAGAGAGGGGGGCCGTGCGCAGGATCGGCTGGTGTGTGTGAGATGGCCAACATTCCGTCCATTCATTCCTATGGGGAAAGTTCGTACGATAATTTTACGAAAACCGTAAATCGTATCGGTGAGATCAGCATATCGTCTGAAACGTCTCTGCAAGTTCTGTACGTCTTGTGAATTTCGTGGTTCTAGCTCAAAAATTGTGACTTTTAGAGCCGTTTGAAAAAAGTGTGAATGGAAGTCTATGGAAAAAAATCTGACTTTGGCGGACCACCAATCGGACCCTGGTGGTCCGATCACTTAGAAAAGCACAAGCACACCCCGCGGCAATAGGTTCTATCATCTTGTGAAGTTTCGTGGTTCTGGCTTGAAAACTGTAGGAGGAGAAACTGTTTATAAAATTTACCGAGAATAATAATAATAATAATAATAAGATTTCGAAGAACAATAAGTTGGCTTTTCCAAGCCAACTTAATAAGATTTCGAAGAACAATAAGTTGGCTTTTCCAAGCCAACTTAATAAGATTACGAAGAACAGTAAGTTGGCTTTTCCAAGCCAACTTAACTAGAAAAGGTAAAGTTCGTGAACAAACTTTAAGTTGGCTTGGAAAAGAACGCTAATAACGTTAAAAAGTTAAAATGGTTGCTAAACGCTAAATGCCAAAAACACGGAAATCTAAAAATGTTTGGTTAAACGTTGAAAACTAAAAATGTTTGGTTAAACGCTGAAAACTAAAAATGTTTGGTTAAACCCTGAAATCTAAAAACATTTGGATAAATGCTAAAATCTTGAAAGTGGTTGCTAGGCAGTTGCTAACGTCTTACAGGTGGTTGCTAAGCTGTTGCTAAGCGGTTGCTAGTTATTTGCTAATGTATTACACATGGTTGCTAAGTGGTTGCAAGGCGGTTGCTAAACAGTTGCTTACGTTTTCCAGGTGGTGGATAAAATGTAGCTAACTGGTTGCTAGGCAGTTGCTAAGTGGTTGCTAGGCAGTTGCTAACGTTTTCCAGGTGGTTGCTAAGTGGTTCCTAGGCAGTTGCTAATGTTTTCCAGGTGGTTGCTAAGTGGTTGCTAGGCAGTTGCTAACGTTTTCCAGGTGGTTGCTAGGCAGTTGCTAAGTGGTTGCTAGGCAGTTGCTAACGTTTTCCAAGTGGTTGCTAGGCAGTTGCTTAGTGGTTGCTAGGCAGTTGCTAACGTTTTCCAGGTGGTTGCTAAGTGGTTGCTAGGCAGTTGCTAACATATTCCAGGTGGTTGCTAGGCAGTTGCTAAGTGGTTGCTAGGCAGTTGCTAACGTTTTCCAGGTGGTTGCTAAGTGGTTGCTAGGCAGTTGCTAACGTATTCCAGGTGGTTGCTTGGCAGTTGCTAAGTGGTTGCTAGGCAGTTGCTAACGTTTTCCAGGTGGTTGCTAAGTGGTTGGTAGGCAGTTGCTAACGTTTTCCAGGTGGTTGCGAAGTGGATGCTAGGCAGTTGCTAACGTTTTCCAGGTGGTTGCTAGGCAGTTGCTAAGTGGTTGCTAGGCAGTTGCTAACGTTTTCCAAGTGGTTGCTAGGCAGTTGCTAAGTGGTTGCTAGGCAGTTGCTAACATTTTCCAGGTGGTTGCTAAGTGGTTGCTAGGTAGTTGCTAACATATTCCAGGTGGTTGCTAGGCAGCTGCTAAGTGGTTGCTAGGCAGTTGCTAACGTTTTCCAGGTGGTTGCTAAGTGGTTGCTAGGCAGTTGCTAACGTTTTCCAGGTGGTTGCTAGGCAGTTGCTAAGTGGTTGCTAGGCAGTTGCTAACGTTTTCCAAGTGGTTGCTAGGCAGTTGTTAAGTGGTTGCTAGGCAGTTGCTAACGTTTTCCAAGTGGTTGCTAGGCAGTTGCTAAGTGGTTGCTAGGCAGTTGCTAACGTTTTCCAGGTGGTTGCTAAGTGGTTGCTAGGCAGTTGCTAACGTTTTCCAGGTGGTTGCTAGGCAGTTGCTAAGTTGTTGCTAGGCAGTTGCTAACGTTTTCCAGGTGGTTGCTAAGTGGTTTGTAGGCAGTTGCTAACGTATTCCAGGTGGTTGCTAGGCAGTTGCTAAGTGGTTGCTAGGCAGTTGCTAACGTTTTCCAGGTGGTTGCTCAGTGGTTGCTAGGCAGTTGCTAACGTTTTCCAGGTGGTTGCTAAGTGGTTGCTAGGCAGTTGCTAACGTATTCCAGGTGGTTGCTAGGCAGTTGCTAAGTGGTTGCTAGGCAGTTGCTAACGTTTTCCAAGTGGTTGCTAGGCAGTTGCTAACGTTTTCCAGGTGGTTGCTAAGTGGTTGCAAGGCAGTTGCTAACGTTTTCCAGGTGGTTGCTAGGCAGTTGCTAAGTGGTTGCTAGGCAGTTGCTAACGTTTTCCAAGTGGTTGCTAGGCAGTTGCTAAGTGGTTGCTAGGCAGTTGCTAACGTTTTCCAGGTGGTTGCTAAGTGGTTGCTAGGCAGTTGCTAACATTTTCCAGGTGGTTGCTAGGCAGTTGCTAAGTTGTTGCTAGGCAGTTGCTAACGTTTTCCAGGTGGTTGCTAAGTGGTTGCTAGGCAGTTGCTAACGTATTCCAGGTGGTTGCTAGGCAGTTGCTAAGTGGTTGCTAGGCAGTTGCTAACGTTTTCCAGGTGGTTGCTCAGTGGTTGCTAGGCAGTTGCTAACGTTTTCCAGGTGGTTGCTAAGTGGTTGCTAGGCAGTTGCTAACGTATTCCAGGTGGTTGCTAGGCAGTTGCTAAGTGGTTGCTAGGCAGTTGCTAACGTTTTCCAAGTGGTTGCTAGGCAGTTGCTAAGTGGTTGCTAGGCAGTTGCTAACGTTTTCCAGGTGGTTGCTAAGGTGGTTGCTAAGGTGTTGATAAGTGGTTGCTAAGCCCTGGCTGGGGTGCTGGGGTGTCCAAACTTTTGACTGATAGCTGCTTTATACAGCAGTTCCTCCATAAACACACAGTACTGGAGGAGCAGGGGAGAGAAAGGGTTCCGTGCGCAGAGCTGCTGGTGAGCGAGATCCAGCACTGGGCCCCCCATTCATTCCTATGGGGAAACTTCGTACGACAATTGTACGAAAACCGTACGTCGAATCGTTAAAACGTTGAAATTTTCTGAAAGAACTCCATAAGTTCTATACACCGTCCGATTTTCGTCTTCATATCTCAAAAATTGTGACGTTCACGGCCGTTCAAAATTCTCCCCCATTCATTCCTATGGGAAAAAAAAGCGTACGTTTACGAAGTTTTTACGAAAACCGTACGATATATCGCTTCAAAAAGCACAAGCAACCTAATCGGGCATAGGTCCGACGATCCTGTAAAGTTTCGAGTTTCTACGTTAAAAGCCCTAGGAGGAGATAGTGATTAAATTTTGCGAAGAGAATAATAATAATAACTAGAAAAGGTAAAGTTCGTGAACGAACTTTAAGTTGGCTTGTAAAAGAACGCTAATAACGTTAAAAAGTTAAAATGGTTGCTAAACGCTAAATGCCAAAAACACGGAAATCTAAAAACGTTTGGTTAAACGTTGAAATCTAAAAATGTTTGGTTAAACGCTGAAAACTAAAAATGTTTGGTTAAACCCTGAAATCTAAAAACATTTGGATAAATGCTAAAATCTTGAAAGTGGTTGCTAGGCAGTTGCTAACATCTTACAGGTGGTTGCTAAGCTGTTGCTAAGCGGTTGCTAGTTATTTGCTAATGTATTACACATGGTTGCTAAGTGGTTGCAAGGCGGTTGCTAAACAGTTGCTTACGTTTTCCTAGTGGTTGCTAAGGTGTTGCTAAGTGGTTGCTAGGCAGTTGCTATCGTTTCTAATGTGGTTGCTAAGCTGTTGCTAGGCTGTTTCTAACGTTTTCCTGGTGGTTGCTAAGGTGTTGCTAACTGGTTGCTAGGCAGTTGCTATAATTTCTAAAGTGGTTGCTAAGTGGTTGCTAGGCCGTTGCTAACGTTTTCCAGGTGGTTGCTAAGGTGTTGCTAAGTGGTTGCTAGGCAGTTGCTAACGTTTTCCAGGTGGTTGCTAAGGTGTTGCTAACTGGTTGCTAGGCAGTTGCTATAATTTCTAAAGTGGTTGCTAAGTGGTTGCTAGGCAGTTGCTAACGTTTTCCTAGTGGTTGCTAAGGTGTTGCTAACTGGTTGCTAGGCAGTTGCTATAATTTCTAAAGTGGTTGCTAAGTGATTGCTAGGCAGTTGCTAACGTTTTCCAGGTGGTTGCTAAGGTGTTGCTAACTGGTTGTGGTGTGGGTTGTAGAGTGTGTGTGGTGTTGAGCGTGTGTGGTGTTGAGCGTGTGTGGTGTGGGGCGTGTGTGGAGAGCATGGTGTGGTGTGGCAAAGGTGTTGCTAACTGGTTGTGGTGTGGACTGTAGAGTGTGTGTGGTGTGGAGTGTGTTGGGTGTGGAGTTTGTGGGGTGTGTAGAGTACGTGGTGTGGTGTGGGGTGTGCGGTGGAGTGTGTGTGTGTGGTATGGAGTGTGTGTGGTGTGGGGTGTGTCAGGTGTGGAGTGTGTGTGGTGTGGGGTAGGTGTGGTGTGAACTGTGTGTGGTATGTGTGGGGTGGAGTATGTATGGTGTGGGGTGTATGTGGTGTGGAGTGTGTGGTGTGGTGTATGTGTGGTGGAGTGTGGGGTGTGTGTCAGGTGTGGAGTGTGTGTGGTGTGGGGTATGTGTGGTGTGAACTGTGTGTGGTATGTGTGGGGTGGAGTGTGTATGGTGTGGGGTATGTGAGCTGTGGAGTGTGTGCGTGGTATGGAGTGTGTGGGGTGTGGGGTATGTGTGGTGTGAAGTGTGTGTGGTGTGGGGTATATGAGCTGTGAAGTGTGTGTGGTTTAAAGTGTGTGTGGTGTGGAGTGTGTGGTGTGGGGTGTGAATTGTGTGTGGTATGTGTGGGGTGGAGTGTGTGTGGTGTGGGCTATGTGAGCTGTGGAGTGTGTGTGGTTTAAAGTGTGTGTGGTGTGGGGTTTGTGTGGTGTGGAGTGTGTGTGGTGTGGGGTATGGGTGGTTTGAAGTGTGTGTGGTGTGGGGTATGTGTGGTTTGAAGTGTGTGTGATGTGGGGTTTGTGTGGTTTGAAGTGTGTGTGGTGTGGGGTATGTGTGGTTTGAAGTGAGTGTGGTGTGGGGTATGTGTGGTTTGAAGTGAGTGTGGTGTGGGGTGTGTGTGGTTTGAAGTGTGTGTGGTGTGGGGTTTGTGTGGTTTGAAGTGTGTGTGGTGTGGGGTTTGTGTGGTGTGGAGTGTGTGTGGTGTGGGGTATGTGTGGTTTGAAGTGTTTGTGGTGTGGGGTATGTGAGCTGTGGAGTGTTTGTGTGGTATGGAGTGTGTGGGGTGTGGGGTATGTGAGCTGTGGAGTGTGTGTGATTTAAAGTGTGTGTGGTGTGGGGTTTGTGTGGTGTGAAGTGAGTGTGGTGTGGGGTATGTGTGGTTTGAAGTGTGTGTGGTGTGGGGTATGTGTGGTTTGAAGTGTGTGTGGTGTGGGGTTTGTGTGGTTTGAAGTGTGTGTGGTGTGGGGTATGTGTGGTTTGAAGTGAGTGTGGTGTGGGGTATGTGTGGTTTGAAGTGAGTGTGGTGTGGGGTATATGTGGTTTGAAGTGAGTGTGGTGTGGGGTATGTGTGGTTTGAAGTGAGTGTGGTGTGGGGTATGTGTGGTTTGAAGTGAGTGTGGTGTGGCGTATGTGTGGTTTGAAGTGAGTGTGGTGTGGGGTATGTGTGGTTTGAAGTGTGTGTGGTGTGGGGTATGTGAGCTGTGGAGTGTGTGTGGTATGGAGTTTGTGGGGTGTGGGGTATGTGTGCTGTGGAGTGTGTGGGGTGTGGGGTATGTGTGGTGTGGAGTGTGTGTGGTGTGGGGTATGTGAGCTGTGGAGTGTGTGTGGTTTAAAGTGTGTGTGTGGTGTGGGGTTTGTGTGGTGTGGAGTGTGTGTGGTGTGGGGTATGTGTGGATTGAAGTGTGTGTGGTGTGGGGTATGTGTGGTTTGAAGTGTGTGTGGTGTGGGGTTTGAAGTGTGTGTGGTGTGGGGTTTGTGTGGTGTGGAGTGTGTGTGGTGTGGGGTATGTGTGGTTTGAAGTGTGGTTTAAAGTGTGTGTGGTGTGGGGTATGTGTGGTGTGGAGTGTGTGGGGTGGAGTTTGTTTGGTGTGGGGTATGTGTGGTGTGGAATGTGTGTAAGGTGTGGTGTGGACTGTGTGTGGTGTGCTGTGTGTGTAGTGTTGTATTGGTTCTGGTGTGGGTTGTGTTCAGCAGTATCTTCTCCATACAGATACAGTACTGAGGAGCAGGGCAGAGAGGGGGGCCGTGCGCAGGATCGGCTGGTGTGTGTGAGATGGCCAACATTCCGCCCATTCATTCCTATGGGGAAAGTTCGTACGATAATTTTACGAAAACCGTAAATCGTATCGGTGAGATCAGCATATCGTCTGAAACGTCTCTGCAAGTTCTGTATGTCTTGTGAATTTCGTGGTTCTAGCTCAAAAATTGTGACTTTTAGAGCCGTTTGAAAAAAGTGTGAATGGAAGTCTATGGGAAAAAATCTGACTTTGGCGGACCACCGATCGGACCCTGGTGGTCCGATCACTTAGAAAAGCACAAGCACACCCCGCGGCAATAGGTTCTATCATCTTGTGAAGTTTGGTGGTTCTAGCTTGAAAACTGTAGGAGGAGAAACTGTTTATAAAAAGTTTATAGAATAATAATAATAACTAGAAAAGGCAAAGTTCGTGAACGAACTTTAAGTTGGCTTGTCAAATAGTTACTAAGTTGAGTAGTGTGTGTGTGTGGTGTGGAGTGTGTGGGGTGTGGAGTGGGTTGTGGAGTGTGTTTGGTGTTGTGTGTTTGGAATGTGGTGTGGAGTGATGTATGTGTGGTGGAGTGTGGGGTGAGTTGTGTGTATCAGGTGTGGAGTGTGTGTGTTATGGAGTGTGTGTGGTGTGGTGTGTAGAGAGTGTGTTGTGGTGTGTGGAGTATGTGTGGTGTGGAGTGTGTGTGGTGTGGTGTATGTGTGGTGGAGTGTGGGGTTTGTGTCAGGTGTGGAGTGTGTGTGGTGTGGGGTATGTGTGGTGTGAAGTGTCTGTGGGGTGGAGTGTGTATGGTGTGGGGTATGTGAGCTGTGGAGTGTGTGTGTGGTATGGAGAGTGTGGGGTATGTGTGGTGTGGGGTGTGAAGTGTGTGGTATGTTTGGGGTGGAGTGTGCGTGGTGTGAGGTATGTGAGCTGTGGAGTGTGTGTGTGTTATGGAGTGTGTGGGGTGTGGGGTATGTGTGGTGTGAAGTGTGTGTGGTGTGGGGTATATGAGGTATCGAGTGTGTGTGTGGTTTAAAGTGTGTGTGGTGTGGGGTATGTGTGGTGTGGAGTGTGTGGTGTTGTGTGAATTGTGTGTGGTATGTGTGGGGTGGAGTGTGTGTGGTGTGGGGTATGTGAGCTGTGGAGTGTGTGTGGTTTAAAGTGTGTGTGGGGTTTGTGTGGTGTGGATTGTGTGTGGTGTGGGGTATGTGTGGTTTGAAGTGTGTGTGGTGTGGGGTATGTGTGGTGGAGTGTGTTTGGTGTGGGGTATGTGTGGTGTGGAATGTGTGTAGGGTGTGGTGTGGAGTGTGTGTAGTGTGGGGTGTAGACTGTGTGTGGTGTGGGGTGTGTGTGGTGTGTAGTGTGTGTGGGGTGGAGTGTGTTTGGTGTGGGGTATGTGTGGTGTGGAATGTGTGTAGGGTGTGGTGTGGAGTGTGTGTAGTGTGGGGTGTAGATTGTGTGTGGTGTGGGGTGTGTGTGGTGTGGAGTGTGTTTGGTGTGGGGTATGTGTGGTGTGGAGTGTGTGGGGTGGAGTGTGTTTGGTGTGGGGTATGTGTGGTGTGGAATGTGTGTAGGGTGTGGTGTGGAGTGTGTGTAGTGTGGGGTGTAGACTGTGTGTGGTGTGTGTGGTGTGTAGTGTGTGTGGTGGAGTGTGTTTGGTGTGGGGTATGTGTGGTGTGGAGTGTGTGTAGTGTGGGGTGTAGACTGTGTGTGGTGTGGGGTGTGTGTGGTGTGGAGTGTGTGTGGTGTGGGGTATGTGAGCTGTGGAGTGTGTGTGTGGTATGGAGTGTGTGTGGTGTGGGGTATGTGTGGTGTGGAGTGTGTGGTGTTGTGTGAATTGTGTGTGGTATGTGTGGGGTGGAGTGTGTGTGGTGTGGGGTATGTGAGCTGTGGAGTGTGTGTGGTTTAAAGTGTGTTGGTGTGGGGTATGAAGTGTGTGTGGGGTGGAGTGTGCGTGGTGTGGGCTATGTGAGCTGTGGAGTGTGTGTGGTTTAAAGTGTGTGTGGTGTGGGGTTTTTGTGGTGTGGATTATGTGTGGTGTGGGGTATGTGTGGTTTGAAGTGTGTGTGGTGTGGGGTATGTGTGGTGTGTGGGGTGGAGTGTGTTTGGTGTGGGGTATGTGTGGTGTGGAATGTGTGTAGGGTGTGGAGTGTGTGTAGTGTGGGGTGTAGACTGTGTGTGGTGTGGGGTGTGTGTGGTGTGTAGTGTGTGTGGTGGAGTGTGTTTGGTGTGGGGTATGTGTGGTGTGGAATGTGTGTAGGGTGTGGTGTGGAGTGTGTGTAGTGTGGGGTGTAGACTGTGTGTGGTGTGTGTGGTGTGTAGTGTGTGTGGTGGAGTGTGTTTGGTGTGGGGTATGTGTGGTGTGGAATGTGTGTAGGGTGTGGTGTGGAGTGTGTGTAGTGTGGGGTGTAGACTGTGTGTGGTGTGGGGTGTGTGTGGTGTGTAGAGTGTGTGTGGTGTGGACTGTGGAGTTTGTGTGGTGTGGAGTATGTTTTGTGTGGAGTGAGTGTGGGGAGTGGACTTTGTGTCATGTGGTAAGTGTGTGTGATGTGGGGTGTGAAGTGTGTGGTGTGGGGTATGTGTGATGTGGAGTGTGTGTGGTGTGGGGTATGTGTGGTTTGAAGTGTGTGTGGTGTGGTGTATGTGTGGTGTGTGCGTGTGTGTGTGTGGTGTGGGCTGTGGAGTTTGTGTGGTGTGGAGTGTGTGTGGTGTGGGGTATGTGTGGTGTGGAGTGTGTGTTGTGTAGAGTGTGGTGTGGTGTGTGGAGTGTGTGTGGTGGGGTGTATAGTGTGTGTGGGGTTTGGTGTGTGTGGTGTGGGGTATGTGTGGTGTGGGGTATGTGTGGTGTGGAGTGTGTGTTGTGTAGAGTGTGGTGTGGTGTGTGGAGTGTGTGTGGTGGGGTGTATAGTGTGGTGGGGTGTGGTGTGTGTGGGGTTTGGTGTGTGTGGTGTGGGGTATGTGTGGTGTGGGGTATGTGTGGTTTGATGTGTGTGGTGTGGTGTATGTGTGGTGTGGTGTGTGTGTAGTGTTGTATTGGTTCTGGTGTGGGTTGTGTTCAGCAGTATCTTCTCCATACAGATACAGTACTGAGGAGCAGGGCAGAGAGGGGGGCCGTGCGCAGGATCGGCTGGTGTGTGTGAGATGGCCAACATTCCGCCCATTCATTCCTATGGGGAAAGTTCGTACGATAATTTTACGAAAACCGTAAATCGTATCGGTGAGATCAGCATATCGTCTGAAACGTCTTTGCAAGTTCTGTATGTCTTGTGAATTTCGTGGTTCTAGCTTGAAAATTGTGACTTTTAGAGCAGTTTGAAAAAAGTGTGAATGGAAGTCTATGGGGAAAAAAGTGACTTTGACGGAACCATGCTAGAACCCTGGTTCTCCGATCGCTTAGAAAAGCACAAGCAACTTAAGTGGCTATGGGTTCTACCATCTTGTGAAGTTTGGTGGTTCTAGCTCGAAAACTGTAGGAGGAGTAGCGTTGAGAAATTTTAGCGTAGAATAATAATAATAATAAGAAGAATAAGAAGAACTATAAGTTGGCTTTGACAAGCCAACTTAATAAGATTACGAAGAACAGTAAGTTGGCTTTTCCAAGCCAACTTAATAAAATGGAATAAGAAGATTACGAAGAACAATAAGTTGGCTTTTCCAAGCCAACTTAATAATAATAATAATAAGTAGAATAAGAAGATTACGAAGAACAATAAGTTGGCTTTTCCAAGCCAACTTAATTATAACAATTATAATAAGAAATAAACAATAAACACTCCAGAAAACACCAGCGGTGATCAAATAGCACTTACTCCGCAGAAACTAAATTTAATTTTACACACTACTAATTACACAGGACTGCAATATGTACATATATATTCAAACATAAAGATAACAAATAACATAATTAAATAGTATATATTCCAGCATTTTATATTCCAGAACATTTTAAGCACAGTGTGAGCCTATCTAACCATAGTGTGAGTAATGGGATCAAGTTATATACTGAGTAGAGTAAGAGTATAGTGTGGGTAGGTTGTGTGTGTAGTATATGAGGTGGTACCGAGTGGTAGAGCGCAGTGGATCAGCAGGGTCAGGGTGGTACTCCGGGTGTAGGTGAGTAAAGTATGTACAGTGCACGTATAGTGTGTGAACAGTGAGTACAGAGTGAGTATAGTGAGTACAGTATGTAATTATAGTGATTAAAGTGTGAGTATAGTGTAAGTATAGTGTATGAGGTAGTACCCAGTGGCAGTGCGCAGTGGATCAGCAGGGTCAGGGCGGTTTTCCGGGTGTATAGTGTAAGTATAGTGAGTATAGTGTGAGCACAGTTTAATTATAGCGAATAAAGTGAGAGTATAGTGTGAGTATAGTGTATGAGGTGGTACTCAGTGGCAGTGCACAGTGGATCAGCAGGGTCAGTGTGGTTCTCTGGGTGTAGTGTGAGAGTATAGTGAGTATAGTGTGAGCACAGTTTAATTATAGCGAGTAAAGTGAGAGTATAGTGTATGAGGTGGTACCCAGTGGCAGTGCGCAGTGGATCAGCAGGGTCAGGGCGGTTCTCCGGGTGTATAGTGTGTGTATAGGGAGTATAGTGTGAGTACAGTTTAATTATAGCGAGTATAGTGTGAGTATAGTGAGAGTATAGTGTATGAGGTGGTACCCAGTGGCAGTGCGCAGTGGATCAGCAGGGTCAGGGCGGTTCTCCGGGTGTATAGTGTGTGTATAGGGAGTATAGTGTGAGCACAGTTTAATTATAGCGAGTATAGTGTGAGTATAGTGAGAGTATAGTGTATGAGGTAGTAACCAGTGTTAGTGCGCAGTGGATCAGCAGGGACAGGGCGGTTCTCCGGGTGTGGAGTGAGAGTATAGTGAGTAGAGAGAGAATAAAGTGAGAGTATAGTGTGAGTATAGTGAGAGTATAGTGTATGAGGTAGTACCCAGTGGCAGTGCGCAGTGGATCAGCAGGGACAGGGCGGTTCTCCGGGTGTGGAGTGAGAGTATAGTGAGTAGAGAGAGAATAAAGTGAGAGTATAGTGTGAGTATAGTGAGAGTATAGTGTATGAGGTAGTACCCAGTGGCAGTGCGCAGTGGATCAGCAGGGTCAGGGCAGTTTTCCGGGTGTATAGTTTCAGTATAGTGAGTAGAGAGAGAGTAGCGAGAGAGTATATTGTGAGTATAGAGAGAGTATAGTGAGAGTATAGTGTGAGTATAGTGAATGAGGTAGTACCCAGTGGCAGTGCGCAGTGGATCAGCAGGGTCAGGGCGGTTCTCCGGGTGTGGAGTGAGAGTATAGTGAGTAGAGAGAGAATAAAGTGAGAGTATAGTGTGAGTATAGTGAGAGTATAGTGTATGAGGTAGTACCCAGTGGCAGTGCGCAGTGGATCAGCAGGGTCAGGGCGGTTTTCCGGGTGTATAGTTTCAGTATAGTGAGTAGAGAGAGAGTAGCGAGAGAGTATATTGTGAGTATAGAGAGAGTATAGTGAGAGTATAGTGAGAGTATAGTGTATGAGGTAGTACCCAGTGGCAGTGCGCAGTGGATCAGCAGGGTCAGGGCAGTTCTCCGGAGGTGGAACTGGATGAAGCCGATATCCTCGCTGCCGATCCAGCTGGAGAACAGGTTCTGAACGGTCAGTCCGGCGGAGCGGAATTCATTAGGAGTAAATAAAACACACACAGTAAATACTATATACCCCAGAGTATACTCTACTCTCTCCATATCTCACACACACACACACACACACACACATCCGGGTCACATGATCTCAGCTACTCCCTCAAAACATTATGGTGTTCTGTCGAGTTGTGCTACCTTGTCAAACCGCGCTACCCTAGTGTATATTTAACTGTAAAAATAAATACAAGTATTATATACACCGTATTAGAGCATTTTACCAGTAGAAGTCCCCGTAGATGTAGGTTAGTATATTTGGATAGCATAAATCTCTGTATCATGCATGGTAAAGTTATGGTAATGGGGGGTCATTAAAAACTGCTTTTTTATTTTTATTAATAATTATTTTATTAAGAATTATTAATTACCATTTATATTCTGTAAAATGAAAGAGAGTTTAGATTTATATTAATTATAGATCTATTATTAAAAAAATACAAACAAGCAAAAAACACGAGAAATAATAAAAAAAAGCGTGTAGGTCAGCGCATGCGCAGTGTCTTGAGGAAGCACGTACCGATGGGAAGTGCATCTTGACAGAACACCCCCCGGATCAGCTGTCTGTATAGTGTGTGTGTTTTTTAACCCGCGGCAGCTGTATGATTTCTGTCAAAATAAAAGTCCCACTTAAAGAAAATATACACAATTCTGTTTTGAGTCTGTTAATGATAAATTTTAAACAAGATAAAAAAGTGTAGAACTAGATCACACTGTAATTAATTATTTTACCCACTAAATAATAGATTCACGCACCACAGAGTTTTTTTCTCTCTGTCCACAATAGAGGAAACTGTTGAACATGAACTACTTTTATTTTCTTTTTTTCCTAAAAAAATATAATAAGAGTACAGTATTGTAGTTAAAACTATCTCTAAAAGTTCATTGTTAATGCTGATGGAATCTCATATGCAGTTTTACACTGTCTTCAAGTTTAAACATTTGCTTTATATTAATAGAGACTTCAGAAGTGAAAGCTTTTTTTAATAAAAATATAATAATAGAAAAATTAGGCCACGTAAGATATCATACTGGAATTGTTGTTTTACAGGGATATTGTGAAAAGAGAAGTACATCAGAGAAGTATATTTAAAAATGGGCATAATATTTATGCATGTAATTATAACTTCACTAAATTTACAGAACTTTTAATTTTTGCTCCAAACATTAATAATAATAATAATAATAATAATAATAATAATAATAATAATAATAATAATAAACATCTACTTCTTCATAAAACAAAATGTTAATGGGTTATTAATCTTGTGTGCCTGTATGTTTTCTTTCTTTCTTTTTCTTTTCTTTCTATTGTGTACAATATATTACACAATGCAATAATATAAAAAAGAACATGTGCTACTGTTTTGCGAAGAATATGCTGCGCACTGTAGGAAATATAGGAAACTATATGCAGGGGTTACTTTAATATGAGTACTGCACACATTTGTTTATTTATTAATTTGTTTGTTTGTTTGTTTTCATTTTAGGATAATATTTATCACTTCCCGAAATCACACTTCACACTCCAGCTCAGTAGGGGGCGGTAATGCACCTGTATTTGGTTTTGCTACTCGCCTTTAGAATTGATCTCAGGTGAGCTGATTAGTGGGGAGAGTACCTGGCGTTAATTAATTACGAGTAATTAATTACAACAACAGCAGCGGCAGCAACAGCAAAAATAGCGACAAGAAGAAGCAAGTAAGCTAATATATTAATTTTAGTTCTGTTTTGAAGCAGTTTTACAGTGTTTGTGCTGTTTTCTCTGATTAGCTGCAGTGTTGTGAAGGTCCCGCTGGATTTTGTAGTTTTTAGACTGAGTCGCTGTTAGTGTAAAAAACGGAAAATAAAGTTTTTAATAATATAATAATAATTAAAGGTCTCAAATGCAACTATTGCATGAAACTGTGGTCCCACAGTATTTCTGCACCAAGATTTAGATCAGTAAAACCTTGAAACTTTAATTTAAACTGAATTGATTAATTTTAATCACAGTGATTCAGTACCTTGTTTCAAAGTCAAAGCTAGGGGTGTGCAATATCGTATCGTACACAATAATATCACCAACATTTTTGAATATGGTGAACAATATTATAACCTGAAATATGTTACCATAATCCATCACCATCACCCACCCCTAATAATCACATCAGGATTCTACTTTGTTTTTTAGCAAAAGAAAAAATTCACACTGTTCTCATTTCCCATTATATATCTACTAGAGACAGATTATATCTGCCCAGTATCATTTATTTTACTTTAATCCTGGATATATAGAGATATTTGGAGTGCATTAGTATTAGTAGTATTATGATATTCTGAATCACTTCTGTTACAAATCTGATCAAATTCTTGTATTTTTTAATATCTCAGTTATTAGGGGTGTGCCATCGTATTTTATGCAGTAATACAATTGAATTTTCATTTTGTTGCAGTAGTGTATTCTTGAAATTATTTTTTTAATTCAATGTTTTGTCATATAGCAAAGAGTATCGTTATCACAAAAATACCATGAAATATCATATTATTTTAGGGCCATATTGCCCACCCCTAATCCAAACAGTGTTAAAAAAAACACGTAAATTTCTTGAAACTGGTTCCATTATGTCACAAATTTATGAAACAATTGAAATCTTTTTGCATCTTTTGTGATGTGCCTAAGAAAGCCAAATGTTTCTAAACGAGAGAAATCTGATCTCTGATCCCAGAAATCAGTATTAACGTAACAAATGACATAATGGCCACAATTTTTAAAAGTGGACAAAAAAACTTGTAACGTTGATTTATTATTTATTGCTTATAATTTGTCAAACTATTTGCATTTGTGAAATGAAAGGACCTGAAAAAATATTTTACTGCACCCTTAAATACAGTAATCCCACCCAAACCAAATATCAGAGCAGGTCTCAGCTACAAACTCCTAATTAAATCAATTTAAGTGTTAACATATCTATAATTGTGCACAATTACAGTTTTAAAAGGGCCATTACAACAAAACTAGAATTATCAAATTATGTATGAAGTGCTAAAACATTTTATATAGTTCTGTGTTATGAGGACATAAATACATATTTCAGTATAAAACTGATCAGACATTTATAAACTCTGATTTCACTCAGTTGCTTCATATGAGCTCTTTCATGTTGGACTCACTTTAAGTGCGTATTCTCCTCTATAGAGATTCTCTGCGTAGCATCGCTAGATCTCATGTCTTCTGTCTGGTTCTGTGTGTATTTTTATGAGGAATGTATTTCTGTAGAGCAGCAAGTTGAGTCTACGATTTCCCACAGCGAGAAATTGTGTAAATTGTGTAAATGCGAGAAACAGCTGCAGGACTCAAAATTACAGCACAGTCGTGTAGTGTGAACCAGAAATAAAAATATTATATTTGTTTCTACACAGGTGTTTTCACTCCAGCCCCGCCCCCTCACCTCCAGAGCCATGGGCCCTACTGACCTGTACAAGAGGAGGAGCTTTGAGTGCAGCCAGTCCTTTAGATCCTGTGGTTCAGGTAAAACTGTTTCAGTTTATTTCTGTTAACAACAACAAAGTGTTCAAGTGACCCAGTAACAGCTTTAGTGATCTAAACCCATCGCATTATTAAATACAGCGCTAACAGACAGGTATGTTCACACTTTACTGTCCTAAATCAGGTTTAGTTACGTTTACACAGTTTCTAAAAATTTAAATTCTATGCCCTATAGGACTCTGTGGGCGTGGCCTAAGCTTTTGTTTTTAATGGCTGTATTTTTTCTCCTTACATTATTTTTACTTTTATACTTTAAGTAGTTTTTTAAATCAGTAATTTTTAAAAACACTTTTACTTAAAGAGTAAAAAGCTTGAGTTTATACTTTAACTTTTACAGAAGTATTTTATTAAACACCAGTATCTATACTCTATTCTACCTACAGAGAAATGTAAAAAGATACTTTACACACATTTATTTATCAGTAGAGATCCACAGTGTGTGTAAGAGCTGTTTCTGATGGAAACATCCAGAGTTTTTCAGTGGCTTCAGTTGGTGGATTTCTATAAAAGTGCTTCAGTGGTGTGATGATATTATTGGTTAAGGCCACAGTGTGGGAGGGTGTGCAAGTCCTGCATCATTAACCTCGTTATGCCCATATTTGGTCACGCCGGATCTATGATGAATTTTTCATCATGCTCTGTATGATATATATATATATTTAAAAAAATATATATATATATTTTAATTATACTACTAATATAATTATTTTAATTATACCACTAATATGCATATAATTGCATTTTACATTTCTTACATTCATTATTTTATTTACATTTAAATATCCACTATACAAATCAACGTCTGAAGAAAAACAAATGCGATTTAATCACAGAATTTTGTTGTGATTAATCAGATTAAATTTTTTAATTGACCCCAAAAGTTTTAACACTCTCTCAATCAGTGTGTTTACTTTATTTTTATGACTGTTTACATAGTAAATGTAATACTGAAGACTATATTAAAGCTCTACAGGAACACGTGCAGAATTATTTAAAAGAAAGTTAGTAATAAATGAAACCCAGAATCTGTTTTATACTTTAGATTAGCTGCTAGGGTTGGGTGATATGGCTCTAAAACAACATCCCTTTGATTTTGTGATATTATTATAAATTTGTGATTTATATTGAATAGGGTATGAATATAGCCTACTCTCCATATTTAGCTTTGAGGACAGTTTTGCACACTCATGAGGTAAATTCACCTAGAATAATTTCTGTTATGTTAGGGGTGTGGCTTAAGCTGGTTGGTTCTAATTTTCTTTTTTTCTATTTTTTATTTTTTAGTATTTTAGTTTCTTCGAAAACTTTCAGATTTTAAGAGTTTTTGTGCAATTCCACACTGTGTAAAATCCCTCAACCCTCCAATATTACTCCAACATAATCCAGATATATTGCTGTATTTTGATGTAACAGATGAGGTGTTAATATATCTCATTTTTATTTTCTAAATCAAATTCCTTCCATGTTTGGGCTGTTAGCTAGGAGAGACATTTAAAGCAGGACATAATCTGTTTTTCATTACATAAATAAAATGTCTCCAACTCCCAATTTTAATCACAATCAATCACCCTTTATGTTCATTGTGGAATACATTTCTAGATTTAGAAATTAAAAGTTTAAAGATTTTAGTGAGTTTTAGAGTTTATAGAAATCATGGATGAGAAGTAAGATGGCATATTGTCCTTTTAATTTCTCTGTTGTCATTAGATTCCAATTGTAATGCTCTGTAAACCTTAAAATAATAACCACAAAAAAAATAGAATTAAAGTGTAATTTAAATAAAAGCTTTTATTTAAAAAAATACTTTTTTAGTATTAATTTCTGTATCTGTATGTGTATTGAGCAGTGTGTAACGGAGCTGGTAGTGTGTTGGTGTTTCTGATGCAGTTCTGCTGGGTCTCGGTGGAGGGTGGGGTGTGTGTTAGTGTGTGTGTGTGTTAGTGTGTGTGTGTGTGTGTGTGTGTGTGTGTGTGATCATGTGGAGGGGAGATAAAGTCGGGGAACAGTCTGAGCTCAGAGACTCATTATCTCTCTCAGTCCAGAGCGTCCAGCCCCACAACATCTCAACATCTCCACCTACTGAGACCCCGACCCACAGAGCTCCACCACAACACCGGCCACAAACTGCGGGCACTGCACCCTGGCATCACCCTGGCATCACCCTGGCATCAGGCCATTTACTGCTCTTTACCCTCAGCTCAGTGTTACAGCGGTAAATCGGTACAGCAGTAATTTGTTACAGTGTTACAGTTGTAGATCGGGTGTTATAGAGGTAGAGCGGTACAGTGTTACAGTGTTACAGCGGTAGATCGAATGTTACAACGGTAAATCATTACAGCTAGTAGAGTGTTACTGTGTTACAGTGGTAGATTGGGTGTTACAGTGGTAGATCGGGTGTTACAGTGGTAGATTGGGTGGTACAGTGGTAAATCACTACAGCTAGTAGAGTGTTACTGTGTTACAGTGGTAGAATGGGTCTTACAGAGTTAAATTGTTACTGCTGTAAATTGTTACAGTGGTAGATCGGGTGTTACAGTGGTAGATCGGGTGTTACAGTGGTAGATCGGGTGGTACAGTGGTAGATCGGGTGTTACAGTGGTAGATCGGGTGGTACAGTGGTAGATCGGGTGGTACAGTGGTAAATTGTTACAGCTAGTAGAGTGTTACTGTGTTACAGTGGTAGATCGGGTGTTACAGTGGTAGATCGGGTGTTACAGTGGTAGATCGGGTGTTACAGTGGTAGATCGGGTGTTACAGTGGTAGATCGGGTGGTACAGTGGTAGATCGGGTGGTACAGTGGTAGATCGGGTGGTACAGTGGTAGATCGGGTGGTACAGTGGTAAATTGTTACAGCTAGTAGAGTGTTACTGTGTTACAGCAGTAAATTGAATGTTACATCAGTAGATCGGGTGTTAGTCGTAAATTGTTACTGCTGTAAAGTGTAACAGCGGTAGATCAGGTGTTACAGTGTTATAGTATCTGGGTGTGAGTGTGTGGAGTGAGGAGAAGATGACTGATCAGGAAGCAGCTCCAGCGTATATGATCTTCATCCTGGTTTTCTGCTTCTTCATCACCGGCCTGCTGGGATTTATCTTCTGCCATGTGCTGAAGGACCGGGGGTACCGCTGCAGAACCGGAGAACCGGAGGACGAGGAGAGTAAAAATACGTACGGAACAGAAAACTATGGTGAGTCACAATGAAGAATAATTATTATTAATATGATGTTCTATATCTGTGTATATTTGTGCTTATATAACCTATTTTACATAAAATAATCCTTATGTAGCTAATTTAGCTGTATTTATTTATTTACAATTTTTTAAGTAAATTTTACTGTCTCCTACAGGTAGTCAGTCAGTCAGTCAGTCAGGTCATGTTAATTTGTTTGGATAAAAGCAGATTACTCTATAGTAAAAAGCTCTTACTGTAGTTTATAGCTAATCATTTTTGGCATTTTTTAATTGATAACATTTTATATCTTCTAGTTTTTGTTTGACAACTCAACAACTCAGCACTGAAGCAGTTTCATGTGTTTATAGTGTAATTATGTGTTAACACTTTTACAATGAGTTGAAATAACAGTACTTATGGCAGTAAAACTTTGTTAAATGATTAAATAATGTCTCAAGTAATTATTAATGTACACTTGTGTACACATGATTAAACATTACTAAATGTTAATGCTTGAGAATGTTGTAAATATTATTAATGAATTGGGATAAGAGTTTAAAATGACAGTGGTACAGTGGTAGATCGGGTGGTACAGTGGTAGATCGGGTGTTACAGTGGTAGATCGGGTGTTACAGTGGTAGATCGGGTGTTACAGTGGTAGATCGGGTGGTACAGTGGTAGATCGGGTGGTACAGTGGTAGATCGGGTGGTACAGTGGTAGATCGGGTGGTACAGTGGTAGATCGGGTGGTACAGTGGTAGATCGGGTGTTACAGTGGTAGATCGGGTGTTACAGTGGTAGATCGGGTGTTACAGTGGTAGATCGGGTGTTACAGTGGTAGATCGGGTGTTACAGTGGTAGATCGGGTGTTACAGTGGTAGATCGGGTGTTACAGTGGTAGATCGGGTGGTACAGTGGTAGATCGGGTGGTACAGTGGTAGATCGGGTGGTACAGTGGTAGATCGGGTGGTACAGTGGTAGATCGGGTGTTACAGTGGTAGATCGGGTGTTACAGTGGTAGATCGGGTGTTACAGTGGTAGATCGGGTGTTACAGTGGTAGATCGGGTGGTACAGTGGTAGATCGGGTGTTACAGTGGTAGATCGGGTGTTACAGTGGTAGATCGGGTGGTACAGTGGTAGATCGGGTGTTACAGTGGTAGATCGGGTGTTACAGTGGTAGATCGGGTGGTACAGTGGTAGATCGGGTGTTACAGTGGTAGATCGGGTGTTACAGTGGTAGATCGGGTGTTACAGTGGTAGATCGGGTGGTACAGTGGTAGATCGGGTGGTACAGTGGTAGATCGGGTGTTACAGTGGTAGATCGGGTGGTACAGTGGTAGATCGGGTGGTACAGTGGTAGATCGGGTGGTACAGTGGTAGATCGGGTGGTACAGTGGTAGATCGGGTGTTACAGTGGTAGATCGGGTGTTACAGTGGTAGATCGGGTGGTACAGTGGTAGATCGGGTGTTACAGTGGTAGATCGGGTGTTACAGTGGTAGATCGGGTGTTACAGTGGTAGATCGGGTGGTACAGTGGTAGATCGGGTGTTACAGTGGTAGATCGGGTGTTACAGTGGTAGATCGGGTGTTACAGTGGTAGATCGGGTGGTACAGTGGTAGATCGGGTGTTACAGTGGTAGATCGGGTGGTACAGTGGTAGATCGGGTGTTACAGTGGTAGATCGGGTGGTACAGTGGTAGATCGGGTGGTACAGTGGTAGATCGGGTGGTACAGTGGTAGATCGGGTGTTACAGTGGTAGATCGGGTGTTACAGTGGTAGATCGGGTGTTACAGTGGTAGATCGGGTGGTACAGTGGTAGATCGGGTGTTACAGTGGTAGATCGGGTGTTACAGTGGTAGATCGGGTGTTACAGTGGTAGATCGGGTGGTACAGTGGTAGATCGGGTGGTACAGTGGTAGATCGGGTGTTACAGTGGTAGATCGGGTGGTACAGTGGTAGATCGGGTGGTACAGTGGTAGATCGGGTGGTACAGTGGTAGGATAAGAGTTTAAAATGATGAAATGATGAAAAATGTCTTTATTAGTGTTAGTAAATAATGTGGTGAGACATTCTGTGAAAAGAACTGATGATTACTCTATTCTTATTGTACAATGTTGTGCGGTTTTATGTAGCTGAAATTTACTTCTTGGAAGCAACAGTTCTTTTAAAACCATGTTTTTCTCATCAGCGTGACCCCAGTCTTTTTTTAAGTTAAATTATACTCTATATTTACTTTTGTCTGTCTTATTATTTTTTTAAATCTGTTTGATTCTTCCTTTTTTTCCTTTTTTTTTTTTACAGATGATGATGATAATGAAGACACTGTTGAGCGAATACTTAAGTGCATCATTGAAAATGAAGGTAAAGTTTATTGCCTTAGCTATTTAGCCTTTATTTAACCAGGTAAAATTCCATTGAGATCACAGACCTCTTTTACAGCGGAGATCTGGCCAAACAATATCCAAATAATAATAATAATAATTATAATACAAAATTTATTTTACATAAAACCTACAATCTACACAAAGATAGTGCACTATAGGACTCTGTGGGCGTGGCCTAAACTTTTGTTTCGAATGGCTTTATTTTTTCTCCTTACATTACTTTTATAATTTAAGTACTTTTTAAATCGATACTTTTTTAAACTCTTTTACTTTTTACAGAGTAAAAAACTTTGTTTTTGTTGATTCTTCAGCTAAAATACAGAAGTATTTTATTAAACTCTAGTATCTATACTTCTATCTACAGAGTAATAAATAAATAGAGATACTTTTCACTCCTTTATCCAGCGTTTATCAGATTCACGTACAACAGATCTCCATAATCAAGAAAAGCCAGAACAGCCGACTCCTCCAGCTTCCCTTTAACAGAGAAATTCAGCATTGTTTGAAGTGTATCAGTGTAATAGTCATTTGTTGCTCTATGAATAGAATATAAGATAATTTTTCTTTCAAAGAATTTCCAGCTCTGATTCACTCTGGCCCCCCCCCCAAAAATACGCTCAGAGTTCAGAGTGAACACCGGGATCCTTATCAGCCCGTCTCACTTTATCAGCACGTTCAGAGAGATGAGTAACACAGAGGAATGATATTATTACATCATCATACGGATTATAAACACGAGGTGTGAAGCTATTCTTTTGTCTTTTTTGGCAGAATTAAGCTGAAATTAACCAATGATCACCGCAATAGGATAAATGCTGAGAAAAAGGTAGATCAACTGATAAAGAATAGATCTGATTTATTTATTGGAGAGCCTGGACAATTTCTGTGTTCCTGTTTTTTTTATATCAGAAAATGACTGTAAAACAATAAAAAAGTTGTGAGGTCCTCAGAGAATAAAGATTAATGGAGTTAAAAACCTAAATTAAAAATATAACTAACTACTTTTTAGGATAATCCTTTAATTTAGGGAAGAATAATGATGCTTTCACCAAATAAAACCCTAAAAAACTAAGAAATATTACAAAGTAATGTACAGATGCTAGCAATAGTGCTAACATGCTGCATTTATGTTTAATAGGTTTATTACTAGAGTTTAAATTATGTTTAATAGGTTTATAACTAGAGCTTTAAAATTATGTCTGTGGTGCTAAAACATCTGATATTGTTCTTTGTTTAGAAAAAGTCTGCTTTAGGGCCTTTCCTAAAAAAATAAAAAAATAAAAACTGTTGACTTTGAGAATAAAGTAGTAATATTTTGAGAAAAACACGTACAATATGGCATTTTGAGAATAAAAGCATAATATTTTGTGATTAATTTGGTAATATTTTGAGGCTAAAATAAATATATTTAGAGAAGTAGTAGAGGCAGTATTTTATGGACAGTAATTATATTATATTATATTATATTATATTATTAAATACATTTTTTTTTCTCCTTTTTTTTTTGATTCCAGCAAATATGGAAGCTTTCAGTGAAATGTTGGGGAACCAGACTCCTCCCGCTCATCATAATCTACGGTATTAACTATAGTCTATAACTATAAAAGTATACGACTGTATAATGTGTTTATGCTGTTGATTTTACTGACATCAGTATGCAGTGATGAACAGATTTCTGATCTGCCTGTTTTTCTATTTTCTACAATAATATTTAGTTGTTTTAAATATAAATTCTCTTTTATGAGATGTCCACCTTCCCTTTGCCATGTCTTGAGGTCAGTTAGGAGAATGAAGAGAGCAAGACTAAATTATTATATATTATTTATATATTCAGATTTCTGCGTAAGGAGAGTGTGTGGAGTATTCCCTCTCATCATCACACCATCCACATGGGCGATCTGAACTTCTGCCACCACTGTGGGCGCGGCCACGCCAAGAAAACCCAGTGCAGAACCAACATGATCAGAACCAGGAGAGCCGGAGAGCAGACCGTGCTCTCTGTGGGCAGGTGGGTTTATAATCCTCTGATATACAGTACTGTGCAAAAGTTTTAGGCACCTGTGTGAATTTCAGTAAAGAAAAAGCTTCATATCTGTGCAGTAAGTGTTTATTATCTCAGTAAAACACATTACAGCATTACAATAAATACAAACAGCAATTTTACAAAAAGCTAAAAGTTTTCCTTAAAACAACAAAACATCTCCTAATCTCTCCTCCTCTTAATCTGAGTTTAATAGAGTTATTTATTTCTAGTTCTCGTCATATTAATCAACACCTGGTTTGGTGGGTAATTACTGGTAAATGTGGTAAATCAGGTGAGCTGCTGACGGAACTGAACATAATAATAAACACATGCTGACTGAGGAGCATCCAGGAGAAATCTGAATCTCTACACTTTATTCTTCAGCTCGGCTCACAGGATATAAAAACATACTATATATAGATAAAAATGAGAATTCCTTCTTACGTTTTATGTATTTATGTTTATTTGCATCGGTTTAAATCATATGTGGTGCTTTTTTCAGGTAAAAGCTCTCATATTGCTGAGATAAATGAATTAGTGCAATTTGCTTTGGTGCCTAAAACTTTTGCACAGTTCTGTAAATGTAGGGTTAAGGTTTTCGAGGCAGAGATTAAGCCTAGTCTAAGGCCCAATCCCATTTTACCCCTTCGCCCTACTATTTACCCCTACCCCTTCTTTTTGAGTGTAACCCTTCCTTTTAGAACAGAGTTAGAAGGTAAAGGGATGAAATTCTCCCCCTAAGAACTGAGAAACGCTGATTTCAGCTCAGGGCTTAATGTCTGTTTGATCTTTGCAGTCTCTGCATCCTTTAAATGATTCAGCTCTTAAATTGGGACACACATAAGCTACGTTCACATTATAAGCCACTTTGCTCAAATCAGATTTTTTTTTTGCTTAGATTAGATTTGTGTATCTTGACGGTTCACATTCAGTGTAAATGTAAGTGATCTGTATCTGTGTGTAATGTGAACACAGAATCTGTTCCTGAATCGTCTCACATGCTGCACATTGATACCTGTATAAACGCCTCCTTCTTCACCAACAACAAAAACCCTCATATTAGAGAGAGGAGAGACTCGTAGCTTTATAAAGGGAAATGGATGAGTTAGCAGCTCATATGTGGAGCATCTTTTGCTGGAGTGGAGAGTAAACAGCTGCTCTGAAGTTCATGCTCAGCTCCAGGAGGAGAAAAAAGGACAGGTGGTTTGCTTTTGCTGTTTTTTTTGCAGCTATAGCTGCACAACTGCACCAAGAGATACAGTGTGGGTACGAGAGAGAAGCACGTAGTTGCATGTCCGTGGATTGGATTCGTATCTGATTTAGGACCACATATGAAAGTGACTCAAATCTGATTTGGCACATTCACACAGCCATTCAAAAAATCTGATTTAAGTCACTTAGATAGTCTACAACTAGGCTTAATCTGTAAAATCATGTTGTAAGCATTGTAATTACATTACATTACATTTAGCAGATGCTTTTGTCCAAAGCGACTTACAATAATGAAGTGCAAATAATAGAAGAGGTTAAGTACAAAAATAATAGAAGTTAAAAATAAAGCATCTATAGATAGGGCCTTAAGGAGGTCAGAGGGAAATAATGGGATAGAGGAGTAGAGAAGAGGAAGAAGGAGATGAGGTTAGAATTAGTTAGTTTGTTAGAGGTGTTAGGAGAGTAAGTGCTCTTTGAAGAGCTCTGTCTTCAGGAGTTTCTTAAAGATAGTGAGAGATTCTCCTGATCTGGTAGTAGAAGGTAGTTAGTTAGAGGTGTTAGGAGAGTAAGTGCTCTTTGAAGAGCTCTGTCTTCAGGAGTTTATTAAAGATAGCGAGAGATTCTCCTGATCTGGTAGCGGAAGGTAGTTTGTTCCACCATTGGGGAACTCTGTATGAGAACAGTCTGGATTGCTTTGTGTGAATGTTTGTTTGGTAAAGCGAGGCGACGTTCATTGGAGGAGCGCAGCGGCCGGGAGGTAGCGTAAGCCTTCAGGAGCGAGTGCAGGTAGGAAGGAGCTGTTCTGTATCACCTTGTAGGCGATTGTAAGAGCTTTGAATTTGATGCGAGCAGCAACCGGTAGCCAGTGGAGCTCAATGAGCAGCGGGGTGACATGTGCCCGTTTTGGCTGGTTGAAGACCAGACGTGCTGCTGCATTACTGTACATAATTACAATATCTTTTTCCTTTAAAAATCATATAAATGTCCTGTAATATTTGCTGTAATCTTGCAGGTTTCGGGTCACTCACATGGAGAAGAAGAGTCCTCCAGACTCCGCTAATGTGACCATCTCAGAATCTCGTGATCATCCAGATCTCCTGGTACCTCTGGATGGTAAATCTGGACTCAGGGACGCCCCGATACCGAATAAAGAGAGTTATAATATCCGCAACATGTTTAAAAACACTGAGGCAGCGAATCCCTCCGGACCACAACCGTCCAAACCCAAGAGAAGAGACAGTCTTCCGGTCGTCCGGCGGGGAAGCGGTGCAGTCGGGCGGCGAGACGACGACAGGCGGGACAGCGTCACAGTCGGTCGGGACGGCATTGACGTGGGAGGGGAAGGCGAGACAGTCGGGCGGGGCGGCAAAGCCATGGTGAGAGAGGACAAGACAGCTGGTGAGGGCAGCAATGCTGTAGGAAGGGTCAGTGATGCAGTCGGGCAGAACGGCGATACCATTGGTCGACATGGCGATGCCGTGGAACGGGATGGTGACACAGTTGGGCGAGACGATGATGCAGTTGGGCAGGACAGTGATGTCGTGACTATAAAGGACAGTCAGACTAAAACTGGGACGGATCCTGCTCCAGACAACAGTTTAAATTCAGATCAGAGTCCTGAAAATAATCCACAGTAATTTCATACATTCCACAAACAACTCATTTCTGCTGTATTTTTTAAAATATACATTTAATAGGTTTAATTCATGTTACTATGTACATATTTAACAGTACTACTTTAAAATAAGGCTCCTTTATTAAGGGTTTATTAATGGTTATTAATTAGTTTATGAACCAGGAAAGGCAACAGCGGTCTGTCGTTTATCAAACAGTGATTCCACATTCATTTATACTGATAAACCAGCATTAACATTTCTGTTAACTTTATTCAGTTTATAATAATTACATATTAAATGACTAAACTTGCGTTCTATATTATTTTATTTAGATATTATGGCCTCACATTAATGTCAAAAGTCGGGGGGTAAAAATACCAGATGAAAAAAAATTAACCAGTGTCTTTTAACATTTTGCATGTGTAAATTAACTTCTCATTAACACACATGTGAAGCTCACGAGTAAAAATAGGGGAATGGTGAGCGCGCTGAACAGAATATCGCTCTCGAGCTTCATTTTTCTCCTCTCGGATTCACAGTTCTCCTCTCGCGCTGTTTGAATTACCTTTGGCTTAGTGTTTTGCGCTCGAGTTTTGAAAGGGGTGGTTTTGACAGTTTGGGGGCGGAGTCAGGGTCGCCTCCCTCAGCAAATACTGATATATCCAGAGTTTGTGATGGACCACCTACCTCCAAGAGCCGGAGGAGTGCGGAGAAATAAGGACGGCAGAGTTAGCTATTTGGCTATGCTAACATCAAACAAATCGCCCTCCGCTGTTAGCTCGGGTTTAGTGCCCGGAAGGAACGGCTCTCTCATTCAGCGCCGGCCGCTCCAGTCGGTAAACGAGAGAGCCGGTAATTCTCATAACGCGCGATCAGAACTGTGAATTTGAGAGGAAAATAAAACACCCGGGAACCTGGGAGGAGGAAAATGAAGCTCGAGAGTGATGTTTTGTTCAGTCCTTTTTTTTTTTTTGCTTGTGAGCTTCACATGTGCGCCCACAAGAAGTTAATTTACACTCGCAAAATGTTAAAACAAGCTGGTTAATTTTTTTCACCTGGTATTTTTGACATTGATGTGACACCATAATATATGTTAAAAAGTTATTTTCACTGTTATTCTTTCTGTTTATGTTGTATGTGCTTATTAATATTTAAGTATTTAAGCACCTAATTAATAAATATTACTAAACTTCTTATAGAGGAGCCTTATTGGTAAGTGCCTAACCAATAAGCCTTAAGTGGTACCTATTTAATATATTTTAGCAGAACAATATATTTTTTCTGTTAAATATTTAATGATTGTTTAAAATCTCTACAGGTAGTTATGTTTAATCAGGAAGAACAGCAGGTTCTTAGGATGTATTTTCACACCGTGTTTGTTACATGTGTGTGTACAGGTGTTTATTATATATATTGATGTGTTTTCTGTAGCTTCAGTAGTGCAGGTGTGATGATGGGTGGACGTGTCCTGTTTATTTTATTATTATTTATGGGTTACTGTTCTTTGGCACCTCTGCCCGTCCTGTCTGTCATAGAAACACCTGGATTTTGGCTAATTGGATTACCTGACTGAATCCTGATTGGCTGATATAAATTAGAAAGAAGTGTTTTTATACTGGATTAGCGGAGCTATAGAGTGAGATGATGTGTGTGTGTATAGTGTGTTAATGGTTGCTCTGATACCTCATTACCTGGGATAGTTAGAGTTATAAAGGTGTCTTCTTGTGTGTTTATTTCTTTTATTTTAGAGTGTTATAGATGTTTAATTGGAATATCTTTTTTCTTGTTTTCAGTCAGTGCTTTGTGTTTCGGGAGCAATATATCATTTAACTGGATTAAATTAACTGCATTTTTTATCCAGTTAGTAAAATGCTGGTGCTGCTTTGCCTGTTGTTGAATTTTATATGTGTATATATTTTAATCCAGGTACTGCATGATTGTAAAGCTGCTTTGCGACAGTGTCTGTGGGTTATGGGCCAGGGTTTATATGAAATATAGTAATTTTTTAATAACTGGATTGTTGTACATACCTCTCTGCTTTTAAAGTTTAAGGATGCTCTATTAAAATAAAAATAAAATATTTCTATACACTTTTATATTGAGTTATGAATTATGAATACTTAAGAAATAAAGGAGTGTTGGGTGGTGTAATCAGGTCTAACAAAAACAAGCACAAATTCATTTGGGTAGTACCTCTAAATTAGAGAAATAAGAAATAATTTTGCAGTTTTTAGAAAAAATATAGATTTTCCATCCTCTCAATGTGTATTTAATGTGTAATTTAAGTTTTAAAAATAACACGACTTCCTTCAGACTTTAATGCATCAATAATCATTTCTGCTGTATTTTAATATATATTTAATATTTTAATTGTATATTTTATAATATATTTAATATGTTAGTATTTATATATTTTTAATAAATGTTAACTGGGCAATGTTTATGTATTTTTAATATGCAACGTTTTTGTGGAAAAAAAAAACATTTAATTAAAAAGACACTTTTACACTTTAATATGTAAAAAGACAGGAACACCGAGACCACTCAGACCATCCTGCTTCAGACAACTGTTTAAATTCAGATCAGAGTCCTGAAAATAATCCACAGTAATTCCAAATGTTCCACAAAAACTAATTTCTGCTGTATTTTCTAATTGTATATTTTATGATAAATTTAATAAATTTTAATAAATGTTAACTGGGCAATTTATTGTTATTTTTGGAAATAAAATAAAATGAAAACATTTAATTAAAAACACTTTTACGCTTTTTAATATGCAAAAATACATTAACACCTGTTTTCATTAAATAGAGAAAATATACAGTACAGGCCAAAAGTTTGGACACAGCTTCTCTTTTTCAGTGCGTTTTCTTTATTTTCATGATTATTTACATTGTAGATTCTCACTGAAGCATCAAAACTATGAATGAACACATGTGGAGTTTTATGTACTTAATAAAAAAGGTGAAATAACTAAAAAAAAATCTTCTAAATAGCCCCTTTGCTCTGATTACTGCTTTGCACACTCTTGGCATCATTCTCTCAATGAGCTTCTTCAAGAGGTGGCCACCTGAAATGAAAAGTTTTCCAACAGTCTTGAAGGAAGGAAGGAGTTCCCAGAGGTGTTTATCAGCACTTGTTGCTCCTTTGTCTTCTTCACTCTGTGCTCCAGCTCACCCCAAACCATCTGGATTGGGTTCAGGTCCGGTGACTGTGGAGGTTCAGCTCATTTTTTATTAAGTACATAAAACTCCACATGTGTTCATTCATAGTTTTGATGCTTCAGTGAGAATCTACAATGTAAATAATCATGAAAATAAAGAAAACGCACTGAAAAAGAGAAGCTGTGTCCAAACTTTTGGCCTGTACTGTAGTAAAAGACACAAAGACAATCCACACAGTGTTTGTTTTGTAATTATGACGATGCAGAAAATGTTTTTATTCCGTGATGTATTGTAATGAACTTTGTGTTCTGATGTTCCATCACCACCATCATCATCATCATCATCACCGCCGCCGCAGTCGTAGTATTGCCCCCGGCTGCAGTTCCACGCTGGACGAGAGAAAAGTGATGATGAAGGGCATCCCCGCTGCTGAGTCACGCTCAGAAACCCCACTCAGAGCAGCGCTTCGAGACGGTAGTTACGGGGTTTTCCCTCTCTCAGGAAAAATATCTCATACCCCACAACAGATAAGGAGCTGACAGTCGATCCATTACTAGGATGTGGTTTAGTGAAAAAACTCAGCGAGACAAAGAGAAGTACAGAGTCCTCACAATAACCCGTACCAGCGTTCGCAGAATATTCCCACACACATATATATAATATATATAATACACTAATCAACAACAATAACCTGCTTTTACTGCAATAAACAATAAACAGCGACCCGACCCGCCCAATACACTGTGATTATGAGCCTGAGCCTGGTTTAAACCCCACATTATCTTATTTTATGAAAGTAAAGCGTTAAAACTGAGCTTTTTAGAAACATTTTCAGGCTATTTTAATGAGCAAAATCTGTTTAGAATGATACAAAATTGACATTGCAAACATAGAAGCATAGACCTTTTATTTAATAAAAAATATGATTAATAAGAACAGATCTCCCAAAGATTAAAACACCAACAATGTGAACAGTAATCCATAGTCCTAAACATCTGTAAATTAGGCTACAAGAATGATGTCTGAATGACTTCCTCTAATCTAATTTAATATAACATGATTGTGCACTTGTGTACCTTTTATTTAAAACACAGTTTGATTTGTTAATTTGCTGTATTGTGATCATCATGCCGTAGCTTTATATAAAATACAAATAGCTTCAAAAAAACAGGCGCCTATGGCAACTATTTTCTTGAGGTCGGGTTCAGACAGAGAATCTAAACTCTACTGAACTTGAGGAGACTTTCAAAGGTCTTGAAAAATTTCCTTTTTGGATTAACTGTCCTTCATTTCTTCCTAAAGTATTTATTATTCATAATCTGGATTCGAACATTACTGAAATATTCACTATTCTCTTTATACCTGTAACTCTACCTCTTCACTACTTTACTTTAACTGATGCTCTCAAACACTTTATTAAGAGACAAGAAATTCAAGTAATTAACTCTTGATGAGTTCAGCACAGCTGTTAACTGAAAGCCTGAATTCCAGGTGACTCTACCTCATAAAACTGACTGAGAAAATCCAGCAGAGAACAAACCAGGATATGTTTTATGTTTGTTTTTAGTATTAATCTACAATGCAGATCATCACAAAGCTCTACAAAACAAGCAAACAAATATAATGTAATAAAATGCAGAAATCCATGAGAACTTGAGATTTGGTGACATCAACAGTAAAATCCTGGATGACGCGCCAGCAGAGAAATCTCTTTCTTTTGCATTTTTAGCCAAAAATCACGCTGCATATGGAAATCACACAGTTCTGTCCAGAAGATCACTCCAGAAACTCACTCTTCAGACTTCCTCCACTGTCTGAGAGGTTCATGAGCTCCTCCAGCTCGTCTCCGTCCGTGTCCCCCTCCTCCTCCGCCTCCCGGGACACCTGCGGCTCGTCCTCCACCTTTCCTCCGAGCTCCAGGTATCCTTTAGTGGTGGGGTTGGTGCCGCCGCTCCGCACCGCGCCCTCCGTTTTCAGCCTGGTGCCCTGACCCACGCCCTGCTCCACCCAGCCCGGGCTTTGGGCGGCTCGGCTCTCGGCTCCGTGGTGTCGGTCTTCGGCCCGGAGGACCCTGGCGCCGGGGTCCAGAGCCACTGCAGACCTGCTGATGCACGGACCCATGTGGGTCGGTTCTGTCCACTTCCTGTGTGGACGCTTTAAGAGTTTTGTACGGGTTTGGTTGAGATGCTGAGCTCCTTCTTTAGCTGTGAGAAGAGGGTGATGGTGATGGTGATGATGGTGATGATGATGATGATGATTAGAGTAGTGGTCCTCGGCTGGTCTTCAGGAAGTCCTCTGTAGGTTTGAGAGATTGGAGGCGGGGGGTGGTTCTCTTTCCTCCATGGTCCAGCTGGTTTTAACAGAACGTTCTGATCCTGAGGACTCTTGACCTCGTTGAGAACAATGAGTCTGAGAGCTCAGGTTTGAGCTCTGGAGGTCTGGTTTTGGCAGCTCTACACTAACGGTACCTGCACCAACACTAACCAGCTTCAGGACTTCAGTTAAACACTGACAATTATCATCAAATGTTCAAAAGGTGCTCAGAATGAGTCTTTTTCATAAATAATATGAATATAATGTCCCTAAAATAATGGAAATAAATGATAAAAGACCAGTGTATGCCACAATTCAGGAGTCAAGATGCTTTTATTGAAATTACGTTCCTCTGGAACCATGGTGCAACATAAAACAACAATACAATAGACCAACATAACGTGCAAGAGTGTAATGATAAATAGTGCAACATAAAAATATTACAATAAATACAAAAGGCGAGACAATTTACCTGCGTGTACAGTGCAGTACTGATATGGTTCAGTAAACTGAATAGTTTTTCTTCAAAACAAAAACACAGACATAAACATATTAAGCCCATTTATATTTGTGTTCAGTATTGGCCTTTGCCTAAATGTGTAATTTGTATATGTGTTATTAGTTTAATGCTTACATTTTCTTTAATGTAATAGTAATATTCCAACATTAGAAATGGAATATAAAACAGTTCAAACATCCCGACCTCTAAATAAAGTAATCAATTAAAAAAAAGAACAACAAAAAGTCTTGTTTTTACACAAAGTCATCATATTATTGAGCTCACACTGCACAAAGTAAACACTAGTGTTGTGCTCCACTCAATATATATATATATTTTTTATTTATTAATATATATCAGTTTCCTAGTTGCTTCTTTTTACTTTATTTAATAAATATATATATATGTATATATACATAATCTGGTCTCTGTCTCTGTTTCGACTTGGACCTAAGATTCTTGACTCGGATTTTGCTGTATCAGTCTTGGTCTTAATTTGGACCGAACATGTTCTGGTCTGGGTTCTGAATCAGACTAGGTTGTCTTGGTCTTGACTCGGACTGACCATGTTCTTGTCTTGATCTTGACTCGGCTATATGGGTTTGGACTCTGCTGGTCCAGTCTGTGTCTTCACTCAAACTAGTCTGTATTGGTCTTGATTCAGACTCAACATGTTCTGGTCTTGGTTTTGATTTGGACTGAACTATAGCGGTCCTGGTTCTTGACTTGGACTGGGCTTTTCTGTGTTTGGTCTTGTCTCTGAATGAACATGTTCTGGTCAGGTCTTGGTCTTGATTTGGACTTTGCTGTTCCAGTCTGGCTCTTGACTCGGACAAATCTGTATTGGTCTTGACTCTGACTCAACCTGTTCTATTCTGATCGAATTTTCTGGTTCTGGTTCTTGAATTGGACTCGTCTGTACTGGTTGTGGTTCTTGACTTGGACTAGGCTTTTCTGTGGAACATCTGGTCTGGTCTGGGTCTTGAATCAGATTAGGTTGTCTTGGTTATGTCGCAGACTCACCATCTTCTAGTCTTGGTTCTGACTTGGTATAGACTGTACTGGTCTTGATTTACACTGAAATATACCGGTCCTGGTTCTTGACTTGGACTTGGCTGTTCTGTGTTTGGTCTTGACTCTGACTCAACATGTTCTGGTCTGGGTCTTGACACAGATTCTGCTGTATCAGTCTTGATCTTGATTCGGACCAAATATGTTCTAGTCTTGATCTTGAATTGGTCTTGATTTGGACTTTGCCTTACCAGTCTGGGTCTTGACTCTGACTAGTCTGTATTGATCTTGACTATGGTTCTAGTTCTTGACTTGGACTTGACTGTTCTGTGTTTGGTTTTGTCTCTGACTTAACATGTTCTGGGCTGGGTTTTGTGTCAGATTCTGCTTTATCGGCCTTGGTACCAAATATGTTCTAGTCTTGATCTTGACTCAGCTGTATGGGTCTTGGTCTTGATTCAGACTCAACAAGTTCTGGTTTTGGTCTTAATTTGGACTCATCTGTTGGTCTCGGTCCTGGTTCTTGGCCTTGACATGGCAGTTTGGGGTTTGGTCTTTTCTCTGACTCAACATGTTCTGGTCTGGATTTTGACCCAGACTAGTTTGTCTTGGTCTTTACTCTGATTGAATATGTTCCATTCTTGGTCTTGACTCTTGTATGGGTCTTGTTCTTGATTTGGACTAAACTGTACAGGTCCTGGTTCTTGACTTGGACTAGGCTGTTTAGTGTTTGGTCTTCTCTCTGACTTAACATGTTCTAGTCTTGGTCTTAAGTTAGCTGTATGAGTCTTGGTCTTGACTGTTTTTTGTATTAAGCTTGTTTACAACATAAATAAATACAGTAAATAAATACTAACGTCAGCAAAATGTCTAAAATGAGTTTATATTGATACGGTATGTTCAGATTACAATAATAAATATTGTGACAGGCCAACTCTGGATGATTAGGAGTGTTTTTTTTTTACAGAATGTGTAAATATTAGGTTTAATAGTAAAAAATTATCATTATTTTGTGAAAAACATCCACCCACCCACCAAAAAACACACAAAAAATCAGATTTTCAACTAAAACCTCAGAAATGTGCCCGATGGAAGAGGTGGAAACACAGCATCATAACTGTACAGAAGACTCCACCGAGTGATTCAAGGTGGCACCAGATGAGGGAGATAAGAGTTCACTGTTCACACGTTCACCAGCGGGACTGCAGAAAGCTTTCCTTTCACCAGCTTATAGAATCTGTGCTGTGTGGGTATAGTGTCAAATTTTCTATAGGAATTTCCCACCTTCATGGAATCAAGGAGTCTTAAAAGCTGCATCTCTCGGCCCGATGAACTCAGAGCGAACAGCGAACCCCAGCACCTGCTCACCTGCTCAACACCTCACCTTCATACCTGCTCACCTCCACACACCTCTACACCTCTGTACCCCACGCAGCCATGATTTCAGCTTCAGCTCTGGTAGTTCTGGTGGCGCTGACGGCACAGTGCCACTCTGCCCCCCGACACGGAGGAGACGAGTTCTGGACGGACTTTGCAAACGTCGAGACCAAACTCAGACAAATTATAGATACTAAAACGGTACGTTTTTAAATATTATATTTTATATATATATATATATATATATATATATATATATATATATATATATATATATATATATATATATATATATATATATATAATGTGTATATATATATATTGCAGGTCCTATTCCAGCCTGATTCTAGAGCTGCAACTAATGATTATTTTGGTGGTCGACTAATCTTGACGATTATTTTTTTTCGGTCAGTCGATTAGTCGATTAGTCGAATAGTCAACGATTATTTCTGCCATCAAAAAAATGATAGAAACGGCAGAACATGAGATTTAAAAGGCATTTAAAAATCTGAATGTTGTTTAAACGTGGGGAGTTCTGATATTTAGTGATTAAATATGTAATCTGTTGTGTTTTGGCAAAACATGAACGATTAGTCGACAATGAAATTTAAATAATCACCATTGTCGATTATATCGACTAATCGTTGCAGCCCTACCTGACTCACTTATTTATTTTTAAAATTATGTTTATATTTAATTATATTATCAAATATCTCATGTGCTTACTGCACATAATATGCATTTATATTTTCTTTCCAATCAACAGCTTTCTCTTTTAGAAATGGAATGTATAAATGAATAAATGAATGTAATAAATATATATAAATGTAGCTCTGTGTTTGTAGTAAATGCAGAAGTCAGGTTCAGGCGGTTCTGCAGTTTTTCTGCAGCTGCAGTTTTAAAGCTGCTTTTTCTGGAACTTGTTGTAAAAGCTCTTATCTGATGTTGAGATGGTATCGTGTGGAGCTCTGCAGTCACTTCCTCTCCGCCGGATTGGTGCAGCAGATCTGACGGCCTGTAGCTCAGAGCTCTGGTCTGATTTGTGCTGCAGCTGCTGCTGATGGTTTGATTGTACGCGGCGCTGAAGCGATGGCGTGAGGTCAGCTGTAGTTACGGATCTGTAGTCAGCTGCTGCTGAGGGTTTAGATTATATAATATATAGAGGGAAAAATATCAAGAAATATATGAGGAATTATAAATGATAAAGACTGTTAGAGCTCCACTTTCTAAAAAAAAACTAAAAATAAAAAAACGTATAACCAATATATAAATCAAAATATACAATATATAATTTTTCTTTTTCTTTTTCTTTATTACAGGAACTTAAAAACCAGGCCATTGATATGGTGAGTAACCCTGTTTATATACACTTGTTTATACACTTTTTTTTAAACATAAATCTCTAAAAACTGTATTTTTTTCGATTCTTGTCTCATAAAAGTTTTTACCTTTTTTATTTATACAGAGCAACTGCACGAATGATTTTGAATATATTGAACACTGCCTGAAAACACTCGGCCTTCCCTGCAGTGAATCAGATAAATCAGAGTCCTGCCCTTTACTCCACAGACTGAAGGTAAGAACAAATTATTATTATTATTATTATTATTTTTATACTCTTATAAGCAGAGCAGTAAAACCTGCTAAATAAATAGATTTTTATCAGATTTCTTTTTTAAATGAAGTGCATCAGTTGATTCTTCCAATAAATATAATTATTTTCTTTACTACAGTAAGTTATTTGGTACCACTTTAAAATAAGGCTCATGTATAAAGGAGTTTATTAATAGTCAATGAAGAGTTTATAAATGGTTAACAATTAGTTGTAAATACTTTATAAACCATTAATAACCAATAAAAGTGCAATATTTATTTGTCATTTGTCAATTTAGTTATTTAATGTTGTTTTATGGTAAAATACACATTACGCTATGATTATTGCATAAATGATTAATATGGGTAATTAAGGTTAATAACAGATATGTTAATATTATATATGTTAATGACTGCTGACTAATGGAACAGACATATATCTGAAGTTTAACTGTATAAATTAATGTTAAATCACTATTTGGCAAACGGCAGGCCACTGTTGCTTATTAATGGTTTATAAAGTATTTACAACCTAATTAATAACATTAATAAACTCCTTTATAAAGGAGTATAAATCACACTTTCTGTAAATGTTGTCTATTAGACTTTATAATGCTTTATGAATGTACTATAACTTGTATTGAGTTAATATTATAAAACATGGTTATAAATATTTATAAAAGTGTATAACACATTATAGCTATGTTTATTATGAATTAAAAATCCATTATCATTATGAATTGTGATCAAAATGCATCATCAGCTGTGTTTATAGGATGTTTTATGTAAATAAGAATCAAGAACCTCAACAGATCTGCCCTAATAAAGCATGATATAATTATTACATTACCACTCATTAATTATACTTATATTTCATATTATAACAGCTGATATTAGTTTATAATGTATTGTAATGTGATGTACACTCCAGGTAAAATGACCGATCACAGATGTCCACTATTTTGTTTATATATAAATGTAGTAACAGATATTTATATTTATATAATATTTTAACCCAGATATATAACATACTGTATTACAATTATGATTTATATGTTGATACAATATAATCACACTTATAGCTCATAGCTCCATTGTTATAAATATGTATAATCATGTTTATAATGCTTTAAGTATGTATTATAGTGTTATGAATATGTAGACACAACATTCATGTAAAGTGTTACCATATAAGTCTAAATAAAGGACATTTTAGTTTCTTAATTAAAAAAAGTTCTTCCTATTTAAATATAAATATATATATACATATACCTGATTTCTCCTGGTAAGAGAGAGAAATTGTTTATATAGAGTAATTCCTTTTTATTTACTAATTATAAAGTCAAGTTCATTAATTGAACAGGTATTTATTTATTTATCTATTTTAATGAGGAAGTGTCTAAAAACATAAAGCTGAAAGTATTAAAGTATTAATTTAATGTACTGAAGGATTTCTGTGTTCATTTTTCAGCATCTGATGCAGAAGGAGCAGATCCAGTGCAAGACTACAGTGACTCCAGTGACTCCAGTGACTCCAGAAGAATTGTTAGAATACATTAAAACACGCTTCCAAAGAATATCAAGCTGTTAGAACAGTATCAAGTTAAATTATTTATTTTTTAGTTTTATTTAATGTTATTTATTCAGGCCAGTTGTGTTCGATCACACTGTAAACTGGCCGCGCTCTGCTGGATCAGATATTAATTTAATTAATTTAAGTTTTGTTGTTGTTTTATATTTATATATTGTTAATGCATTTGAAGGCATGTTTAATAAACATGTAGAAAACATATATTTCTGTCTTCAGTTGTCTTTATTAACCTTTTAATACTCAAACTTTTCAGAATCGCTTTATTTCAGCAAGTTTGTTAAACATGCAGGGAATTTGGTTTAGTGAGAGCAACACATATATATGATATGTATGTAACAGTTACACAGACTATCGACAAACATTACAGCACTAAGAAAGCTAAAATACACAATAAATATAATAAGAATATATTTAACCCTCCTGTTATGTTCATTTGTCAGGAACAGCGATGGCGTTTCCAGCTCAGTTTGATCTGGTGCATGTTTAATTTTTCAAATAATATCCACAATAATAATTATTCAAAAATATTTTATTACTAACTACATTGCTAATTGTTCTATCAATATTTAGTGCAGTGGTGTTTAATACCTCTAACAGGTAATTCTTCAATCAGGATAATTAGCTCGTTTTTCATAAAAAAAAAGAAAAATATATGTTCAAACTTTTTTTTGTTTCACTACTTTACTACTTTTCAAAGACCAACATAATAGAATAGAATAGTTTTAAATGACATTAAAACATAACTTTGAATTTTGTTTTAGTTTTTGTTTTTTTGCAGTGGGTTATATGTTGATTACGCTCATTAAGGCAAGCAGAAGAAGTTTTATACCGAAAAAAGTATTGCCTTAAAAATATATATTTTTCCTAGATCTTCAAACTTTAAAACGGGTCAATTTCACCCAGAAGAAAACTGGAGGAAATACTTTTCCATGACTTTGCAGCAAATTTTCATGAGCGTACAGTCTTTAAAATATCAGTGCAGACGTGATGCGATGGATTTGCCTAAACATTCAATTATTTTTAACACAAAATAGCTTTTCTTAGTTGATAAACAGAAACACTAAGATTTGTAAAGCAAATTTCCATGACTTTTCCAAAACTTTCTGAGTATTTTTATTTTTCCAAAACTTATCCAGGCCGTAAATTTTCTGTGTTCAAATTCCATGACTTTTCCAGGTTTTTTCATGACCATACGAACCCTGAAAAGTACTAAAGTAATAAAGAGCACTGAAGAGCAATAGAAGCTAAGAGATACATTAGCATGAAATGAAATAAAATCAAAATCAGGACTGTAAATATAAATAAAATTGCAGATGATGTTTAGATGTTTACATTACAGAAGAACTGTATCTGTACAGCTGTGCAAATAAGTAAAGTGGAAGTGAGTGAATAGTGAATCCGGTCAGTACAGTTCAGTGAGTGAGGGTTGAGGTTAAGCAGCGCTGCAGCTCTGGGGAAGAAGCTGTTAGCGTGTCGTGTTTTGCTGGTTCTGATGATCTGAAGCTTCTTCCAGAGATAAGAGTCTGGAAGAGGTGATGTCCAGGTTTTAACCCCTTCAGACTCCGCGTCCATTACAGTGGACATCATGTATTTTCTTATTTTTTCAAATGTTTTGTTGCACACAACACTAACTGTGACCTGCTTTTAATCTGAATAGACTATAGACTAATAGTCTATTTTGTATCTGTTACAGACTAATCTCTTCATATATAGGAACTGTGTGTATATTCAGTATGGTGTAGGCGTGTCCAGATGCCTTTTTTATTATTTATACATTTATTTTTTATAACACACACTTTGTTTACACTATACAGGTTTGTGTGTGGTTGCAGTTTGCCAAAAATTAAATGAATTAATATTTTCCTACTGTCCGAAAACAAAGCAGAAAGATAAACAATAAGGCTGTCCACGACCAAGGATTTTGTTGGTCGACCAGTGGCCGTCATTTACTCCAACTAATCGACTAATCGACCCCCAACACTATCCCCCCACAACCCCCCCATAAAAAAATAAAAAATATATATTTTGACCGGGATACACATCTGTGAAGTTTTATCTTTAATGCCGGGTTGCCGCGTCTATGCTAATTTACCACCAGTGTTGGGCACCTTACTTTAAAAAAGTGATTTGTTATAGTTACTAGTTACTCCTCCAAAAAAGTAACTAACTTACTAACGGAGTTACTCCACTATAACTATTAGCAGTAAAAGTAACTATTGCATTACATTTTGTTATTCGCCCCGTAAAAAAATAACAAAAGAAAATCAATTATGTATTTACTATTATTATTAGAAAAATAACAAAAACGAAAATAAACCCAAAATGTTGACAAAAATATAATCTAACGAAAAAAAAAAAAAAAAAAACGAAATTCACCACACAACCAAAGAAAATGACTAAGACTTGTAATACTGAAAAAAACGGAAAAACAAACACGCGTTTGGGGATTAAATTAAACAAACCAAATTGAAAGGAAAAAATTATATATAAACAAAACAAAAGAATGGACAAAAACAACAATCTAATGTGTGCCCTGCAACGAACTTACCCCAGGACGGGTTACGAGATAACTGATCGGCGCACAGCACCATGTTCGCAGCATTGCCGTGTACAAGAGCGACCCTTTTTTCCGCGGGGATTCTAAACTGCCATTACTTCGCTGAGTCGCTCTGCTATGTTAGCAGCTGTGTGGCTCACTCCCAACTCTTTAGTTTCCAGCACGAATGAATGCAGTCACCAGTTATCAGAAATAAAATGCGCGGTGACAGTCATGTAACTTTCCATCTGGTTAGATATCCATATATCCGTTGTGGAGCTGAGTGCTTTACAGTTTTCGATCTCGTCCTGAAGTGTTTGTTTTGTTGTGCTGTATTTGCTCTTAAAAGCAAGCATCACTGTTTCACGTCCTGGCAGGCTGTATCCGGGCTCGAGGCATTAAATTAGATTTTTAAATCCCTCACCACTGACGATATTCACAGGTCGCATGTCCAGCGTCAGCTATTTTGTCAGTTATGTAGTGATCCCATATTTTAGAGCTCCTTCCAGACATGGCCAGAATGCCTTCTGTCCTTGTCAAACAAATCACCAACGGCAAATTCGTGTCACGTCTTCCTTTGTCACGCCGTTGAAATTAAAAGTCCCAGAAGTGCTTTGACAAGAGCAGCTTTTTTTCCTGCGACCAATCGACCAATGGAATTTGGTCGACTAGTTATTTTTTTGGTCGACCAACGATTAATCGATTATTTGCCGTCAGCCCTAATAAACAACATATATAACACTTTTACTCTTCTGCACACACTGAAACTCTACTCTAACTCTCCACATCTCCATAACTCTCTGTCTAAGCATTAATATTCTCATTGTCCAGAAATCAGTTGCTTCTCTTTGTTTCTCTGAGTTTTATTGAGTTTGTGAACTTGCGTTTCTGAGTTTCTGAACTTGCGTTTCTGAGTTTCTGAACTTGCGTTTTTGAGTTTCTGAACTTGCGTTTTTGAGTTTCTGAATTTGCGTTTTTGAGTTTCTGAACTTGCGTTTCTGAGTTTCTGAACTTGCGTTTTTGAGTTTCTGAACTTGCGTTTTTGAGTTTCTGAACTTGCGTTTCTGAGTTTCTGAACTTGCGTTTTTGAGTTTCTGAACTTGCGTTTCTGAGTTTCTAAACTTGCGTTTCTGAGTTTCTGAACTTGCGTTTTTGAGTTTCTAAACTTGCTTTTTGAGTTTTCTGAACTTGCGTTTTTGAGCTCCTAAACTTGCTTTTTGAGTTTTCTGAACTTGCGTTTTTGAGTTTCTGAACTTGCGTTTTTGAGTTTCTGAACTTGCGTTTTTGAGTTTCTGAACTTGCGTTTTTGAGTTTCTGAACTTGCGTTTCTGAGTTTCTGAACTTGCGTTTTTGAGTTTCTGAACTTGCGTTTTTGAGTTTCTGAACTTGCGTTTTTGAGTTTCTGAACTTGCGTTTTTGAGTTTCTGAACTTGCGTTTCTGAGTTTCTGAACTTGCGTTTTTGAGTTTCTGAACTTGCGTTTCTGAGTTTCTGAACTTGCGTTTTTGAGTTTCTGAACTTGCGTTTCTGAGTTTCTGAACTTGCGTTTCTGAGTTTCTGAATTTGCTTTTTGAGTTTTCTGAACTTGCGTTTCTGAGTTTCTGAACTTGCGTTTTTGAGTTTCTGAACTTGCGTTTTTGAGTTTCTGAACTTGCGTTTTTGAGTTTCTGAACTTGCGTTTCTGAGTTTCTGAACTTGCGTTTCTGAGTTTCTGAACTTGCGTTTTTGAGTTTCTGAACTTGCGTTTTTGAGTTTCTGAACTTGCGTTTCTGAGTTTCTGAACTTGCGTTTCTGAGTTTCTGAACTTGCGTTTTTGAGTTTCTGAACTTGCGTTTCTGAGTTTCTGAACTTGCGTTTCTGAGTTTCTGAACTTGCGTTTCTGAGTTTCTGAACTTGCGTTTCTGAGTTTCTGAACTTGCGTTTTTGAGTTTCTGAACTTGCGTTTTTGAGTTTCTGAACTTGCGTTTCTGAGTTTCTGAACTTGCGTTTCTGAGTTTCTGAACTTGCGTTTTTGAGTTTCTGAACTTGCGTTTTTGAGTTTCTGAACTTGCGTTTCTGAGTTTCTGAACTTGCGTTTCTGAGTTTCTGAACTTGCGTTTCTGAGTTTCTGAACTTGCGTTTTTGAGTTTCTGAACTTGCGTTTTTGAGTTTCTGAACTTGCGTTTTTGAGTTTCTGAACTTGCATTGCGCTTTTGAGTTTCTGAACTTGCGTTTTTGAGTTTCTGAACTTGCATTGCGCTTTTGAGTTTCTGAACTTGCGTTTTTGAGTTTCTGAACTTGCGTTTCTGAGTTTCTGAACTTGCGTTTCTGAGTTTCTGAACTTGCGTTTTTGAGTTTCTGAACTTGCGTTTTTGAGTTTCTGAACTTGCGTTTTTGAGTTTCTGAACTTGCATTGCGCTTTTGAGTTTCTGAACTTGCGTTTTTGAGTTTCTGAACTTGCGTTTCTGAGTTTCTGAACTTGCGTTTCTGAGTTTCTGAACTTGCGTTTTTGAGTTTCTGAACTTGCGTTTTTGAGTTTCTGAACTTGCGTTTCTGAGTTTCTGAACTTGCGTTTCTGAGTTTCTGAACTTGCGTTTTTGAGTTTCTGAACTTGCGTTTTTGAGTTTCTGAACTTGCATTGCGCTTTTGAGTTTCTGAACTTGCGTTTTTGAGTTTCTGAACTTGCGTTTCTGAGTTTCTGAACTTGCGTTTTTGAGTTTCTGAACTTGCGTTTTTGAGTTTCTGAACTTGCGTTTCTGAGTTTCTGAACTTGCGTTTCTGAGTTTCTGAACTTGCATTGCGCTTTTGAGTTTCTGAACTTGCGTTTTTGAGTTTCTGAACTTGCGTTTCTGAGTTTCTGAACTTGCGTTTTTGAGTTTCTGAACTTGCGTTTTTGAGTTTCTGAACTTGCGTTTCTGAGTTTCTGAACTTGCGTTTCTGAGTTTCTGAACTTGCATTGCGCTTTTGAGTTTCTGAACTTGCGTTTCTGAGTTTCTGAACTTGCGTTTCTGAGTTTCTGAACTTGCGTTTCTGAGTTTCTGAACTTGCGTTTTTGAGTTTCTGAACTTGCATTGCGCTTTTGAGTTTCTGAACTTGCATTGCGCTTTTGAGTTTCTGAACTTGCGTTTTTGAGTTTCTGAACTTGCGTTTTTGAGTTTCTGAACTTGCGTTTTTGAGTTTCTGAACTTGCGTTTTTGAGTTTCTGAACTTGCATTGCGCTTTTGAGTTTCTGAACTTGCGTTTCTGAGTTTCTGAACTTGCGTTTTTGAGTTTCTGAACTTGCGTTTTTGAGTTTCTGAACTTGCGTTTTTGAGTTTCAGAACTTGCGTTTCTGAGTTTCTGAACTTGCGTTTTTGAGTTTCTGAACTTGCATTGCGCTTTTGAGTTTCTGAACTTGCGTTTCTGAGTTTCTGAACTTGCGTTTTTGAGTTTCTAAACTTGCGTTTCTGAGTTTCTGAACTTGCGTTTTTGAGTTTCTGAACTTGCGTTTTTGAGTTTCTGAACTTGCGTTTTTGAGTTTCTGAACTTGCGTTTCTGAGTTTCTGAACTTGCATTGCGCTTTTGAGTTTCTGAACTTGCGTTTTTGAGTTTCTGAACTTGCGTTTTTGAGTTTCTAAACTTGCGTTTCTGAGTTTCTGAACTTGCGTTTTTGAGTTTCTGAACTTGCGTTTTTGAGTTTCTGAACTACCATTGCGTATTTGAACTAGCATTGCGTATTTGAACTAGCATTGTATTTTTGAGTTTGCAAAAAAAAAAAAAAAAAAAGACTTCTGCGTTTTATCCTGACTGGTTGTAAATGACGGTTGTAGATAAAACAAGTGCAGTGCCCAGGAGAATTAACAAGTGTTTATTAAATGCACATACAAATTCTGTACAAACAACAACATTAAAATATGAACACAGTTAACCAAATAATAAATCATAAAGCAGTATTCTCCAATGACCGAACTGTTCATTTATTTATTCTAAAAATGCAGTGTTCACTGAATTCATCAACGAGCGTCAGTGTTGAGATTCAGAGCCGTTATCAGTTCATCATTTTTAGGACGCGCTGTAATATTACTGTATATATATTGCAGTAATGTGTGTGTAAACGACTGCAGGTCTGAGCTGAGTTCAGGTTTTGAAAAAAGGGCAATATTGATGAGAGAATAAAAACAGTATTATAGACTTCATATACCTCAAAAACAATACAAAATAAAGTAATTAATACAGAAAAACGAACATCGATAAACAAGAAATGTTCTGAAATGAGGAAACATTGAGGGTACTCGGCGTGAGTTCAGAATAAAGGCGAACAGAAAGAATGGGTCATTTTACGAAGCGTCAGAGACGAGGTCGCCGGGGGTCAGATCTCCACGTCGCTCTCTTTATCGTTATCGTGATCACCGTCATAGAACTCATTCGCTGCCTCAGGCCTGAAGATCAAAGCAAAAGAAATCATTAGAGATAATAATAAAAACTCTATATGTGTTTATGTATGCATGAAGGTGCACGTGTGTGTATGTATGTATATGTTTGTATTACATACATACACACATGTACACATACACATTTGCATGCATACATATACACGCACACACGTTTGTGTATGCATGCATGTATGTATGCTTTTGTCAGTGTGTATACATACACATATGCATGCATATAACACAAACGTACATACACACAGGTGTGTGTATATAAATAAATAAATAAAAGATGTGTGAGTGTATGTACGCACACACGTAAATACATGCATATACACTCATGCATACATACACACGTGTTTGTATGTGAATGTATAAGTTGTGTGTATGTATGCATGTTTATGTATGTATGTTTACGCGCGAGTTGTGCGTGTATGCATACATGCACATACATATACATACACAGACACACATTCACACACACACGGTATGTGTATACATGCACACGCGCATATATACACACATATATCCGTACATACATACACACACACATGCGCGCGCAGCATACATATACATACCTACATACATTCATACACACAAATGTTGATTTAATTTTCTCTTTATATTTGTATAGATTATTATTATTATATATTTCAGGTATGCAGTGAGCGGTGTCTGACCTGGAGTAGTTCTCCTCAGATCCTCTCTCGTCAGGGTCGGCGTCGTCGCTGCGCTCGTAGCTCAGCAGGTCTGAGGGGACGTCGTGGATCTGAACGCTGGGAGCGTGATTCAGCATCTTCAGATTCTCAAACACCGTCTGACGGATCTGCTCCAGGTACTGCAGGACACACGGTTACACCTGAACCCCTGACCTTTCACCTTTACACACCATTACTCACCACAACTGCACACACTCACTCACACGCCACTTTACCAGAAACACCTGTACACCTCCTCACTGCTGCTGGTCTTTTCTAATCAGCCAATCACGTCTCTCTACCTGAGTTTACACACCTGTCTGAGTTTTCACGACTACAATCAGTGTGAGAACACCCTGTTACACTTATTATTCACACTGATTTCATTAACATGACAATGAGTCAGATCCTTAGATACTGATTAATCCTATTCTTAGGGGATAGGGATGGAACAATAAATAAAAAAATAGATTTTGCAATATATCGATTTTATTTATTTATATATATATATATATATATATATAAAAAACAAAGACACTCTAAACTCCCCAAAACTTAATATAACTCAATATAACTTTCTTTTTCATCCAAGAGATAATTTTTGTATTATCATTAGGATTACAGTGTTCATACATCTCAAACAATGCAGGGAAATTTCAACACAAAGAGAACAAAAGAAAAGAATTAAGACGTAATAGGGTCTACAAGAAATCGGGTTGCTGTCCAATGAAAAACATTTATCTCCATTTTTGTAGATTTTTAGTTTACTACATGATTTGAACAGAGAAACTGTCCCTCACACTGTACCAAAATTTCTTGATGAACGGACCAATAGAAACTCTTTAAAAATGACCTGAAATAAACTCTTTTTACATTGACTTCAATTAAAAGTTTACAAGGTTTTTTCTCTCTCCTGTAAAACTGCTGTTTTGGAGATACGTGTTTTTCATCGGACAGTGATGATATAATGAGCCATTTAGACCGGGTCTGACTAATTTTTAAATTATGATTCTTAAAGGGATAGTTCGGGATTTTTGACATGAATCTGTATGGCATCAACATGACCAGTGTCGTGCATTCTCACTGACTTACCCCCGACCATGTCCGGTCAGCGGAGTTCTTGTCCAGTATTGTCCGAGCCGAAAGTAGTCCGGCATGTTTGCTGGGGTCACGAAACGAAAGCGTTTTTCTTCCCAAAACAGTACGAGTGCAAAAGAGTGATTTATTTGCATAACAAAAAACGGTGTCTGCAAAAGTCACGCCTCATTATCACTGGGGCACTACTTTCATTTTGGATCAGTGCGCGCGATTGCGCAACCTGGCAGCTAGCCTACGGTTTCGATTTCACTGTTTACTGTTCGGGAACATGTCGGACTTCGAGAGCGACGAGGAATATATTGATTTCCGCTCAGAGCCAAGGGGGTATCTTTATGAGCCTGAGTATACTGAGGAGGAACTTGCCCAAATCGAATTGGATCGTGCAGAAAGAGAGAGGGTGGACAGAGAAATGATTGAGACCGAAGCTGGAGCCGCTGCTGCTGCTGCGATACCAAGGGTGGCCGACAAATCCTGGTGCACTTGTTTGAAGTGCGAACTAATGCCGACAGAGGTGGAATGTTACTGCTGCCACGAGTGGGATTTAGTTATGCCCGAGATACAGAACCTGTCAATTGATGAGGACGTCGGCGGGCCAGCTGCTGCCTGCATCACAAACAACAGCGGGCATGGAGAAACATAGTCATCCTCGCTGAAGTGCGCACCGCAAACACGAAGCTTCTTCATTTTCACCACTTTGGTGTCCACATGGAAGCCCATTGCAAGTATCCAAAGCTGCCTGAGAGCAATGTCAGTCACGGGGATACGATGGAAACTGTGCGGAGAATCAGCCACATCTTTGTTGCTACAGCCTGGATAATCACAAGTCCGCACCATTTTAACACACACACATACAAATGTATAAATCTGTGTTCAAGAAGCTTCTAAAAGCCGATAAACTTCTCTCTAAAGCTTGCTCTTTGCGTTGCTGGTTGAAGCTGAGCGCAGCCAATGATCTGAAAGACTAGTGCGCTGCTCGCAGTTAGAATGACATGCGCACTGATCCAAAATGAAAGTAGTGCCCCAGTGATAATGAGGCGTGACTTTTGCAGACACCGTTTTTTGTTATGCAAATAAATCACTCTTTTGCACTCGTACTGTTTTGGGAAGAAAAACGCTTTCGTTTCGTGACCCCAGCAAACATGCCGGACTACTTTCGGCTCGGACAATACTGGACAAGAACTCCGCTCACCGGACATGGTCGGGGGTAAGTCAGTGAGAATGCACGACACTGGTCATGTTGATGCCATACAGATTCATGTCAAAAATCCCGAACTATCCCTTTAATAATTAAGTTTTTCCATTAAAAAAAAGTCATGATCATACTACTCTTGAATTTGAGGAGGATTAGTAGAGAACCACTTCTGAGTGATTACATTTTTACTTGCAGTAAGCAGAATACTCAGTCATTTTTATAATTTAAACACATATCCAATATAACGTTAAAGTTCATCTAAAGTTACTGCTTCATTACTCCACATGGTGGCGCTATAATAAAATTAAACTGAAAAAATTACCTTATCGACTTGTGTTTTTCAGTTTTCATTTTGTTAATGATTGTGATGTTATTGTGAACGTTATGATATGGCACTGCATTAGCCCTAATAGCTGCTATCTAATGTTTCCTCTAACTATAACTGTCTCCCACATTGAATGGGAGAAGGGTTTTCCCACTCCTCCATGCAGGATTCTTTCAGCTGTGTGATAAATAACTGATCATCTCAACAGGGTTAGGATCCAAGCTTTGACCCGGCCATTCCAGACTTCTCTGTTTCTTTAATTTATTTATTTTTATGTTACTTATTTTAAATCAACATTTAAAAAATCTCATTTATTATTTTTTACTATTTTTTTCCATGTTATTTCTTATTTGTATTAAATGTTTTTCATTTCTTTGATGCTGTAAATGCTCAGCAACATAAAATAAAGATTGATTGATTTTAGAAATTCCTTTTGGATTTAACATTTGGATTTTTTTGGGTTGTCGTCATGTTGCATGGTCCACCTTAGCTGGATTTCTAAGTATTTTTATCCTATTCAGTAACAGTAACAGATGATGTGGAGTATCGCAGAGAATTATCTTGTGATATATATGGAGTATTGCACAGTATATTACAGTATTGAAATATTCATTATTATGGGGAAGTTAAGGATCATAATGCTGTGTAATGAAAGATTAGGACAGTGCTCAAATTAAACTGCTATTAAAAATGTATTTAAAGCACAGCGAGTTGTTTTATTACTACAGTGTTCCTAATAAAGTGCCCAGTGATTTAATATATATATATATATATATCAATATAGAGAATTACTGATGCAGTGTAAAGTTCTGTACCTGTCTGGAGTTCTGGTTCTCGATCCGTGTGCTGACGTCAGGATGAAGTGTGAAATCAGGAGCAAAATACTCAAAATACTCTGTGTTGGGAAACAATAAGCACAAAATACACCGGGGAAAAAAATCATTATATACAGCTCTGGAAAAAATAAGAGACACTTAAAAATGATGAGTTTCTTTGATTTTATCAAATTAAAATCCTCTGGAATATAATCAAGAGGAAGATGGATGATCACAAACCATCAAACCACCAAACTGAACTGCTTGAATTTTTTGCACCAGGAGTAAAGCAGCATAAAGTTATCCAAAAGCAGTGTGTAAGACTGGTGGAGGAGGAGATGATGCCAAGATGCATGAAAAAAAAAACTGTGATTAAAAACCAACCAGGGTTATTCCACCAAATATTGATTATTTCTGAACTCTTAAAACTTTATAAATATGAACTTGTTTTCTTTGCATTATTTGAGGTCTGAAAGCTCTGCATCTTTTTTATTGTTATTTCAGTCATTTCTCATTTTCTGTAAATAAATGCTCTAAATGAGAATATTTTTATTTGGAATTTGGGAGAAATGTTGTCTGTAGTTTATAGAATAAAACAACAATGTTCATTTTACTCAAACATAAACCTATAAATAGCAAAATCAGAGAAACTGATTCAGAAACTGAAGTGATCCCTTCATTTTTTCGGAGCTGTATGTTATTTTAGTAACACTTTACAATAATATTAGATTACATTGGTTTAGATTTAAATTAGAGATTACAGAAGATGTACATACCACTATAGGGTAACTCATCACTAATGGACTCATCAACCAGCAAAGACGTCTCGTACGTCCTAAAACACAAAAATCAATAGATTAATGTTAACAGCAAAAAAAAAAAAAAAAAAAACTATGAAGAGAGTAAAATTGTACACAGTGTCTAAATGTTTGGAGAAGAGGCTTATTTAACATTGCACACTAATACAGGTGAGTGAGAGTTCCTGTGTTTGTGATGCTTCCAAATGAGCAATTAGTGTTCTCCTCCAAGCGTGTTGAGCCGAAGCACATAATAGTGCTGCCATTAATGAAAGTGTACAGGCTGTGTGATGGGGATGAAGAGGTCCTAATTATTGGATTAAAATCAGAAAAGACCAGCCAGTAATAGAATTATAACTGCATCTTATATAACCCTTTTAGACCCTGCATCCATTACAATGGATATCATGTATTTTATTAATTTTTAAAAGTTTTGTTGCACAGAACACTATTTAAGAGCTGTTGTTCATTGGCTGGTTTATGATGGTCCATTCTGATGGACAAGTTTATTAATCCAATCAAACAGTAACTTGGCCCCGCCCACTGCAAAAACACTGGAAAAACAGTAGTATATTAGAGCTAGTGCTGGGCGATTATGGTAAAAAAAAAAAATTATCTTTGATTGATTATAATTGTTTTTTGGGGGATTTTTTTGGGGGGAGTTCTCCACAGCTGAGGAGAAACTCACACGCTGACGAACACTGGATTATACTTCAGACTGCGGGTTTCTGACTGAAAATTGAGAAATAACACACTAAATGAGTCACTTGGAATGAGTGATGATTATTGTTTAACACAATCACAGATTCTTACTGGACAGCGATGACGGTGCAGTTTTTATAAACGGTAGGATTTATTTCTAGATAAATATAAGCTTTATTCCACCGGGTGTTTGTGTGGAAAGTGCTGAAACTTTTTTCAGTATGAGTTCAGCCTTCGGCGCAATGTTTAAAAAATACGCGTGGGTTAGTCTGTGGGAGGAGCCAATAATCAAGGTAAGTCGGATAAACACTTCAGCAATGAGGAGAAATGCTTTCGGATATTTTAGATTGAAAAGATAAAATGTCTGAATGTAAAAGCATGATTACTTCATTTAGAAAATCGCATTAAAACTGTAATTTGAATGAACTGAAATAATCGTTAAAATCGGCCAGCGCTAATTAGAGCCGTTGAGTCAAAATAACAGCTAATTTTAAATAATTTAATGTGATTTAAAAAGAAAATTTAATGTGGTTTAAACTGTTTAGGGTTGGTTTATGAAATAAAAAGGTCAATATGAAAGTGTTACAGTCTTCCAATGCAATGGAAAAAAAAAACAAAAAAAACTATTACTTATTTTAGTTCACTGGATTATTTATTATGTTATATAGATTTTATAGTTAAACATTAGAGTCTTTATTTTTGTGCATTACAGACAGAAAACAGCATTTTTACATTTTTTCATGACTGGAGATAATAAATACAGAGTACAGATTGAGTAATAGAATTATAATTATTTTCTGTACTTGTTGCTTTATTAACACAGCGTTCTGAATTGACTCTCTGAATAGACTGTAAATAAACTGATTAACTGATTAATCAGGTGTGTTTGTAGAAGAGAGAGCAATAACAGTGCAGGTAAGGATTGAGAAACAGGGCTGTAATTGATGCTGGAAATTGAACATGGAACATTGAATCCAATCATAAGGTGCGTATATAGATTCCCACACCTAATATATAGACTGAATAACCTCTTACACAGGTCATACTGTTATCATCAATAGATGATTATCAATCACATTAATATTTATTAGTAAATATGAAGCCTAGTTAACTCACCAACATCGAGCCACGTTGCGTACAGTGTACCCTCCTCCTCCCAGAACCAGCAGAGGAATCTTAAAACTCTTCACAAACTCCACACACTCCCTACAGACACACACACACACACAACACATAGAACTGATTTAATTTACGCATATTTATGAATAGTAGATACTAAAACACACAAATAAACACAACACAAAAAATACACATACTTCTGCATCTCAAAAAATCAGAATATCATTGAAAATAGGGCTGTCCCTAACGATTATTTTTTAAACGATTATTCTAACGATTATTTTTTTCGATTAGTCGACTAATCTATTTATTGAGAAACATATTTAAATAATTATTATTTTACGTTTTAAAGCAAACGATAAAATACTATATTTATATATAATAACAACAACAGCAACACAAGCCTACTAAACCAAACCCCACACTTATAATCACTTACATGTACAACACGTTTAGATCTATAACGCTAAAAATGGATAAGCTCCCATACACCACAACCGTGTGTTGCACTGTTTTCTGTGACCGCTAGATTTTGTGACCACGGGCAAGTAGTTCTCAGCAGACCGGTGCACTGGCCGATTCGAAACGTGTTCGTTTCTAATGTTTACCCCGACTGGCCAAAACGGTTCAGTTTAGGGCTGAGGGTAAGGTGTAGGTATAGAAAGCTTCCGTTTTGCCAATGAACGCTCATAACCGTGAGCACTGGTCACAAAATTCCGACGGTGACAGAAAACGGTGTGACACCGCAGCGCCGACGGCGCTAGCTAAAATAACTTAAGGCAGCTAGCTTAGCTAAACACCTGAACCTATGAATAATGCTACTGTTTCTGGAAACTGTGAAATGCCATGCACAAATATAAACCAAAAATGTATAATTTCTGCCTGTGGCAGGTTTAAAACCTTTGGTAGACAGCCTTAAGTCTTTTTAAGGACACACGCGGAGACCCTGATGTAAACGGTAACTTACTGTGTGACCCTGTTGACATAGTGCTCCTGGATGTTTGCGCTTCAAGTGCTCCTTTTGCACATATGGCAGAGGACCACATTGTTGCCCTTTTGCGTGAAATGCTCCCAAACTTTAGATGCCCTCTGGCGTTTTTTTGTAGCTGTTTTCACTACCGCAGTTCTACAGCGGGGGTGTTGTGCCGATTCTGTCCGCGAAGCGGGAGTCAGATTCAGCAGAGAGTCTCTCTCTCTCTCTGTGTCTCTCTCTCTCTCTCTCTCTCTGTGTGTGTGTGTCTCTCTCTCTCTCTCTCTCTCGCACGTGAACTCCTCCGCGTTTGACTTGCAGAACTGTGTTTAGCTGTTCTTAAAAATCATTTTAATTAAATAATAGTTCTATGCTTCTATGTTACCGTGTTAATTAACATATTTACGACGCGCCGACGCACGTTATGCAAATCGATGTATTTTCGTAATCGATGACGTCGATTATGTCGACGCGTCGCCCCAGCCCTAATTGAAAATTTACTTTATTTCTTTAGTAATTTAGTTAAAAAAACATTAAAACTTGTATATATTATGTAGATGTATTAGACATAGAGTGATCTATTTTAATTGTTTATTTCTTTTATTGTTGATTATTGATTATGGTTTACAGCCAAAGAAAACCCCAAAAATCAGTGTTGCAGAAAATTAAAATAATATATAGGACCAATGGATACTTTCTGCAGTGTGGGCAGTGTGCCAAGTCCTGCTGGAAAATGAAATCTGTATCTCTATAAAAGTTGTTATCAGCAGAGTGAAGCTGTAAGATATGAAGTGCTGTAAGATTTTGTGGGAAAACAAAACTGCACTGACTTTAGACTTGATAATAAAACACAGTGGATCAACACCAGCAGATGACAGACATGTCTCTCCATTAAACCATCACTGATCATCAGTACATTTTACATTTCATTTGTAAATTAAGGGATCAGAGTCTCAAGACCAAACTGCTCGAGGTCTAGTGTGAGGTTTCCACCAATCAGTGATGGTTTGGAGAGTCATGTCTGTCATCTGCTGGTGTTGATCCACTGTGTTTTATTATCAAGTCTAAAGTCAGTGCAGTTTTGTTTTCCCACAAAATCTTACAGCACTTCATATCTTACAGATTCCCTCTGCTGATAACTTATTTTTAATGGAGATGCAGATTTCATTTTCCAGCAGGACTCGGCACACTGCCTGTGGGTGAATAAGAGAGTGTGTTATATTAAATTCTCCTTACCCGTGACCTCGTATACTGAGATTGAAGCATCCGAGTCTGTCACAGCCCAGAGAGTCGGCTCCACACTAAACACACACACAGTATATTGATTATATATGTAAACAATCATTATGATTAGTAACTTTAACTATAATTTACATTATAAAAAGAAAAAATTACACACTCAAAAAGTTTTTTTTACCTGAAGCACGATACAGGTGGGCTGATAGAAGTCGACCACCTGCTTTATCACAGGCTGGAACAGCTGCCTGTAGCCTAATAATAATAACAATAAACAATAAAAACGAGACAATTATCATCATCATCACCATCTTCTTCACTACTTCTTAAATGACCATATTATAACATATAAAACATTTATGAAAATATTAAACCGTGAAAAAAAAAAAATATATATATATATTTATATATAAATTCAAAATGTATTATATATTTTTTATCTTTATCTTATTAATTTAATGTTAAAATCAGGCTGGCCAATCAGGGCTCTGCTTTCATGGCTGCAGATCAGCTGATTGTGATCAGATCAGAACACAAAGCTCATATCGTCGCTGTCCTATGAAAAACACGTATCTCCATTTTTGTCCATTTTTAGTTTACTACATAATTTAAACAGATAAACTGTCCCTTACACTGTGCCAAAATTTCTTGCTGAACGGACCAATAGAAACTCTTCAAAATGACCTGAAATAAACTCTTTTAAAGTTTAGAAGGTTTTCTCTCTCTCCTGTAAGGTTGCTGTTTTGGAGATACGTGTTTTTCAGTGGACAGCGGTGATATAAATGATATAAATGAAAAAAATAAATAAATCAAATAAATAAATAAAAAACTAAGCTGAATGCCAAATGTGTTAAAAACTGCATCTGCATTAAATTCATATACATATATTGTGGATATTTTCCACAGTAAATCACTGTAGTAAGTATATATTAAGGGAGAGTATTTGACCATTATCATAATTTATAACTGATCATTGATAAATGATAATTGTCGTGTATTATAAAGTCTAAAATATTTTGATACAACATTTTTACCATAATACACACCACTAAGTAAAAAAGTCATATTATAAAACAGGCAAATGTATTGTAAATTATTGTGTGAGAAAATGATAATGAAAATCTTACTGTTGTGTTATTTATATATATATATATATAGGAGTATATACACTAGTATTAGTGCTTGGTTTTTTCACCTTTTTCTCTAGAACTTCTAGCAGTTTCATGATATATCATGGTATTCTTTATTCTACTATCAGGAGTATGTAGAATATACATCTATTTAGTTTACAATGCCTCACAAAATTACACAATATATGAAGGAAAATATATGAAATAGTTTTTAGAACCCAATAAACAAAACTACAGTATCTTACTTAACAACAGTGAGTACACCCCTCACATCTGTAAATATGTTATTATATTATATAAAGAAATAAAGAATATTATTATTTATCAAGATTATCAGGCCTAAATCTCAAACATTCATTACTAATATAGATAGAACAATAGAACAATAGATAGATAGATAGATAAATAAAACAATAGATAGAACGACAGATAGATAGAACGATAGATAGATAGAACAATAGATAGAACAATAGATAGATAAAACGATAGATAAAATGAAAGACAAAACGAAAGATAGAACGATAGATAGATAGATACTTCATTAATCTCAGCGGGGAAATTCTAGACATCCAGCAGCAGGTGTGTATAGTACACAAAGTTACAAAAAGATACAAAATATAACAATACATATAAATACAATCAAATAATAAATAAAAAATTAAATAAAGTATTAAAGTTCAGTCTTTAGTGTGTGTGTGTGTAATGTAGAATGGAGGTAGTGCAGTTGAACAATAGACACTGACACCAGTTGATAAAGTGTATAAAGTGAGGATAACTGATATCAGCCACAGTTATATAATAATTTAAATCTAGCAGTGCAAAAGATACATAAACAGTAGATAATGAATGCACTACTTGTGCAAAAATAGGGTAGAACTGTAAAATAGGAGATTATAAAATATAGCAGATTATGATAATAATAATATTAATATACACAGTGGTTATTGTTTTATTTTTCTGAGCAGGAACTGCGGCTGTGGTTCTGTTATCTCTTCTTCTCTAAAGCTGATAAACGTAGAGGTATAAACTCAACACTAACAGAAGTGACGCAGGCGTGAGCGTTTTACTGGCGTGCCACTGAAGAGAGATGATTATCAGGATCCAGAGGAGCCCTGAGGAGCTCAGCTCACCAAACATCACCTCCTGATAATCATCTACGACACGCGGAAACAATGAGTCACATTAAAACTGTTTATTTATTAGTCTAGACAAAATACACACAATACTGTAATACCAGCCGGAACCCTTCCACTGTGACACACAGATAAATACTACCATGCGTAATCCATTTATTAAATAAAATAACCGCAACCAAGAGCGAGGGAGTGAGTCTGATACTGAGGAAAAGGAACATTTGCTATGAATCAAAGCTCAACACATCTTCTAAATCAGAGTTTCTCAAACTGTGGTACTCTAAGCACAGATTCAAGACCGCTAGAGCAGTGTCATAGTTCCATACCAGACCAAGACTGGGATCAGATTAAGATAAATATATAAAATTCCATTTATTTTTAATTCTAAAATGCAAAATAAACTCATTTCAAATCAAAATTTGCCCTCAAACAGCTCATTGCTAAGCTTTGCTAGCTTGTGACTATTAGTACTCCTCTCCCTGGTAACGTTAGTATTTTAGATAGCTTGTCGCTAAAGTTAGCTAGCTCTTCGCTAGCTTCCGTTCACGTGTCGGTAACATTAGTGTGTAATTTAGCTTGTTGCTATGGTTAGCTAGCCTGCTGCTAACGTTAGCTATCTCACTAGTTTGCACCTACTTCTCCTGGTGCTTTCTTTCCAGATGTCTAGAAAAATGAATAATTTTCCCCGAGGTCACAATGATTCACATAAACAAAGAGTATAACTCCAGCAAGCCGGAGAAAAAAGCACATTTAACTTAACATCTGACTATTTAAAATAAAAAGTGTTAATTGATTGGATGCTAAATGAAAACAGGAGTAGCACTTTTTTTTCACTGTTACCCAATCAGTGTGCAGATTTTAGACACACAGAGGAAGGACTGATTGGGTCTGTTTGAATGAATTGTTGATTCAGTAACGATAGAAAAAAGGTTGAGGGGCGCCGAGTGGTCCAACGGTCTAAAGCGCTGCCACTATGAGCAGGAGGTCACAGGTTCGAATCCCGCTCATGCAGCTTTGCCATCAAGCTGCCGGCGCTCAGAGGGAGCAAAATTGGCCCTGCTCCCTCCGGGTGGGTAGATGGCGCTCTCTCCCCACATCACTCCTAGGGTGATGTCTGCATCACAGGGCATCTGTGAGCTGATGTATCGAAACAGAGTCGCTGCGCTTTCCTCCGAGTGTTAGCGCTGTGATGCTGCTCGGTAATGCTACAGCATCAGCAGCAGCTCGAAAAGAAGCGGAGTCTGACTTCACATGTATCAGAGGAAGCATGTGATAGTCTTCACCCTCCTGGTGTGTTGGAGCATCACTAGTGATAGGGGGAGTCCTAATGAGTGGGTTGGGTAATTGGCCGTGTAAATTGGGGAGAAAATGGGAAAAAAAAAAAAAAAAAAAAAAAAAAAAAGAAAAAAGGTTGAGTTTCTAATGAACTTCACCTCAGACAGAGGACTCCTCGTCCAGTCTCCCAGCCCACCTCACCCCGAGACCGAGACCAGATCAGACTCGAGTACTACAACACTAACGCTAAGCATCCCGAGGTGGTGCACTAACTAAATGACCGTCTGAAAAAATTCAGAACTGAAATCTATAGCTTCCTATCATTACATCAGTTAGTGTTTAGTTTTTAGTCTGTATTAGAAGCTGTTTATAATCTACACTTCAGTCCTTCACTCTCAGAACTACAGTTTTATCATTACTAACATCAGTTTAATTGGTCCTACAGTAAAACCCTGTGGAACAGTGTAGTTACACTTTAAAGAAATCCCACACATTCATTAATTCTCCTACATATACAATATATATATATATATTATAGTATATACACACATGTGTTCCCGTCCCCAAGTAACATGGTATTGGGAAAAAAAAAAAAAGACAAGTGAATAAGTACAGTGTAATTCAGACACTCACTCTGATCATCTATCCCGTCCCTCAGAGGAACATTCAGGCAGTAATAACGCCCACTCTCCGCTCCAACCTCATACATGTCACCTAAAACAACATTAAAAACATACAGAAATATATTAGAAATAAAATACATCCACTCTTACAGATCCATTCTTCCACAGGAGCAGCAGAACCTTATGTTCTCATAGCTTTACTTGGTTCTGTACCACAGATAACAGCCCAATAATAATGAAAGGCTTATAAAGATACAAGTTTTTTATTGTCAACTCACAGAGTACAGGTGTACATGCAAGTGAAAAACTTGGGTGCAGACTCCCACCAATGTGCAGAAAATAATATTTACAAGAAGAATCATAAAATAAAATATAATATAAAATAAGACATACACATGCACTATTCACAATACACTTAATAACAATAAACATAATAACTATAGTAAAGTTGTTGTTTAGTTGCTCAGTCACTAAACTGCAGAGTTAAACTGGACCAAAAATAAAAAAAGAATACTAGATTCTGTACAGAATACAAAGCAACACACATTAACCGTGGTGCAGACTGGTCAGGTGTTAACATTTCATCAGAGGTTTTTAAAGAGTTAAACGGGTATATAAAGGGTTATACGGGTATATAAAGAGTTATACGGGTATATAAAGGGTTATACAAGTATATAAAGAGTTATACGGGTATATAAAGGGTTATACGAGTATATAAAGGATTACACAGGTAAATAAAGAGTTAAACGGGTATATAAAGGGTTATACGAGTATATAAAGGATTACACAGGTAAATAAAGAGTTAAACGGGTATATAAAGGGTTATATGGGTATATAAAGAGTTATACGGGTATATAAAGGGTTATACGAGTATATAAAGGATTACACAGGTAAATAAAGAGTTAAACGGGTATATAAAGGGTTATACGAGTATATAAAGGATTACACAGGTAAATAAAGAGTTAAACGGGTATATAAAGGGTTATACGAGTATATAAAGGATTACACAGGTAAATAAAGAGTTAAACGGGTATATAAAGGGTTATACGGGTATATAAAGGGTTACACAGGTAAATAAAGAGTTAAACGGGTATATAAAGGGTTATACGGGTATATAAAGGGTTATACGGTATATAAAGGGTTATACGAGTATATAAAGGATTACACAGGTAAATAAAGAGTTAAACGGGTATATAAAGGGTTATACGGGTATATAAAGGGTTATACGAGTATTTAAAGGATTACACAGGTAAATAAAGAGTTAAACGGGTATATAAAGGGTTATACGGGTATATAAAGGGTTATACGAGTATATAAAGGATTACACAGGTAAATAAAAAGTTAAACGGGTATATAAAGGATTACACAGGTAAATAAAGAGTTAAACGGGTATATAAAGGGTTATACGGGTATATAAAGGGTTATACGGTATATAAAGGGTTATACGAGTATATAAAGGATTACACAGGTAAATAAAGAGTTAAACGGGTATATAAAGGGTTATACGGGTATATAAAGGGTTATACGGGTATATAGAGGGTTATACGGTATATAAAGGGTTATACGAGTATATAAAGGATTACACAGGTAAATAAAGAGTTAAACGGGTATATAAAGGGTTATACGGGTATATAAAGGATTACACAGGTAAATAAAGAGTTAAACGGGTATATAAAGGGTTATACGGGTATATAAAGGGTTACACAGGTAAATAAAGAGTTAAACGGGTATATAAAGGGTTATACGGGTATATAAAGGGTTATACGGTATATAAAGGGTTATACGAGTATATAAAGGATTACACAGGTAAATAAAGAGTTAAACGGGTATATAAAGGGTTATACGGGTATATAAAGGGTTATACGAGTATTTAAAGGATTACACAGGTAAATAAAGAGTTAAACGGGTATATAAAGGGTTATACGGGTATATAAAGGGTTATACGAGTATATAAAGGATTACACAGGTAAATAAAAAGTTAAACGGGTATATAAAGGATTACACAGGTAAATAAAGAGTTAAACGGGTATATAAAGAGTTATACGGGTATATAAAGGGTTATACGAGTATATAAAGGATTACACAGGTAAATAAAGAGTTAAACGGGTATATAAAGGGTTAAACGGGTATATAAAGGGTTAAACGGGTATATAAAGAGTTATACGGGTATATAAAGGGTTATACGAGTATATAAAGGATTACACAGGTAAATAAAGAGTTAAACGGGTATATAAAGGGTTATACGAGTATATAGAGGGTTAAACGGGTATGTCCTCCTGAAACCCGTACTTTTTCTTAATGTGAATTTTTTTATTTATCCTAGCTTTTTAGGTTTAGAAGGACCGAACAAGTATAAAAGCTAAACTTTGTAAAAACTAAAATTGGATGAGAATTTCTGTCTGGACTGGCTGTAGAAACTTTTGAATGGGATTCCCGTAATGTTAGCCAAAGGGTCAATGTTTTAATAAATGTATAATGGTGCAGTGATGCAGAAATGTAATGTCCTCATATGAGGACACAAGGTCTCAAGAGGATATAAAGGGTTAAACGGGTATATAAAGGGTTAAATCAGTGCGTACCTGTTCCTGGGAAAAAGTAGTTTCCGTATTTATGGAAGGACACAGTCATCACTCGGTCTGTGAGATAAAACGCCTCCTGAACTCCGTCACCGTGATGAATATCGATGTCGATGTACAGAACGCGTGGGTGGTACCTGCCGGAAATACGCAGATAAGATGCTTTAATTAACCTGAAATAGTGAAAACTGAAACTTTATTACCCTGAAATAGCTGAAACTTTGTGTTTTTACCCTTTCTGCGATTAAAGTTAATACATAAAGAAATAAAACTATTAAACTGTGAGACAGAGATGAATAAAATTTAATTAAATGAATATTAAACTAAAGCAGTAAAACAATAATAAACACAAAGAGTAAATAAATAAGTAAAAAGAGGGGGAAAATAAGAAAAAAGGAGAGTAAAAAAAAGAAAGGAGAAGAGAAAAAAAAGAAGAAAAATGGTAATGATATGGGTCTATATCATGTTTATCTTAATGTTTGTTTACATATATAACAGTAAACAAAATTCTAGTCAGACTAAATGACCAATCAGTGCTTTAATACACACAGTGATGAAGAATAAACTATATAGTTTGTGAAATATTTCTCTAATTACACAAGAGTATTTTGTTGTTTTTAAAAGGGGAAAAATGCTTTGTTATGCTATTATATTACCATTATTTCAGCGGTATTTAATGGTCTTAAAATGACATTATTGCAATAATTTCCACCACCCAACTGTATCTGATGCAACTAAAGTGACTTTCAGCTTTAATATTAAATATTGTTTAATAACGAAAACATGCAATAACGATTTACACATTGCAGCCATTTTCACAGGCTAAACAAATTTAAATAAAATGTAATATATACATTCAATTCCTATTTTTATTGCAATAATTTCTGGGATGATATAAATAAAATTGTGACAGGCCTAATAAAGAGGAAGATTAAAAAGCTTAAAACGTTAAATAACTGGAGTTTCTGCGTTTTATGATCAATGTTTCGTCTAATTCTCGGTTCTGCCATTTACAAAATCATTAGTTTTAAAAGCGCTATGTAAATAAATGTGATGTGATTTAAAGCAGGTGCTGAGTGGAGGAGGATATAAATGAATAGTTTTAGTTCAGGGTCAGTGTTTAATATGTTTGTGTGTTTATCGTATTGGCAGTGTTTAACCTGCAGTGAGAAATATATATATATAAATATATAAAGGGTGAATCCCATTTCTCCCCTTGGCCCTACCCCTTACCCCTACCCCTCTGTTTTGCGCGTGCACGTCAAGGGGTAGGGGTGTCCCGATTCCTGTTAGGATGAAGTGGTAGGGGTAAGGGGTAGGGCTAGTTAGCCCTTCAAACGGAGATTTTCCAGACCCACACTTCGTACCGAGGGGTATGAGAATGACTGGCAAGATGGCGGAACAAGCGACCAAAGAAAGTATTTTCCATGTTAAAAATTACGATTAGCACTGTATTACCTTAGTTTATTGTGTAGTTTTGATGTTTTATGGCTGAATTCTTCGTAACAAGCATAAAAAGTTCGCTAGTAGTTCGTTTCGGTAGCTAGCTAGCTAGCTAACTTTCCTGTTCCACCTTAAATGGTGCAACAGACGGCAGGCGCTACCGCATTTAAGGCGGAACGGAAAAAATAAATCAAATAAAAAATAATCAGAGCTAATTTCAGCTCCCCATCACAGAGGAATTAAGGAATGGACAATATTAATTAATTTCTGCACCTCCTGCCCCCTTTCTGTACACATACAATGCCCTAAAGTTAACTAGTTAACCAGCAGCTAGGCTTCTGAACTTTAGCGCTCCACTGCTATCATCACATCAGCCCAGCAGGGTCACCTACACACCACCGCTAGTAGCCTGGTCATAAATCAGTGCTATTTATTTATGTATTTATTGTTCATTGACAAACGTCATTGTGATATACCAGTGATTCCTCTGTCACTGAGGACCCATATTCTTGCACATTATATTGTTTTTGTAACACATTACCTGCTCCAGGACCAGTGTTGGGAACCAGTGTGATATACAATTTCTAGTATATTATGGAGGCTATTTTCAATAAGATTCACCTTTCACCAGGTGCTTGAAGGGTTGTCCCAATTCCTAGGGGTAGGATTTTACCCCTTCCCCTTGTAACTCCGTTCCAAGGGGAAGGATTACACTCGGAAAGAAGGGGTAGGGGTAAGGGGTAGGGCCAAGGGGAGAAATGGGATTCACCCAAAGACTCTTCACTTACTTAAGCAGCTCCAGAATACTGATAACAATATCGTTCACATAACAAAATCCAGACGCCTGAAACATAAACAAAAATAAGTCAACTTTAGAACTTTATCAGCATCAATACATCTCTATCATCTTCTACTAACTCCATGTTTAATTTCTTTTATTAAATATAAATAAGCCACTCTTCTACAGAAAACCTAATATTATAACAAAATATTGCACAATATAAACATATAACTGAAGAAAGTATATAAAAGTATATTTGCTATAAACACACTGATCAGCACAGGTTTAGTTTAAGTATGAAAACAAACTTCTATAACTAATAAATTACACAAAAAAAAACTTACCTCAAACTTTTTAGCGTGATGTAAACCTCCAGCCCAGTTAATAGCGATATCACATATCTAAAAAAAAAAACAACAAAAAAAAGAATTATTTCATGATTCATGTTCATTATTTCATTTATTTTTTTATAATTTTATTTATAATTTTTCCCATTTTCTCCCCAATTTACACGGCCAATTATCCAACAAACTCACTAGGACTCCCCCTATCACTAGTGATGCCCAACACACCAGGAGGGTGAAGACTAGCACACGCCTCCTCCGACACATGTGAAGTCAGACTCCGCCTCTTTTTTGAGCTGATGCTGTAGCATTGCCGAGTAGCATCACAGCGCTAACGCTCGGAGGAAAGAGCAGCGACACAGTTCTGATACATCAGCTCACAGACGCAGCCCTGTGCTGCAGACATCACCCTAGGAGTGATGTGGGGAGAGAGCGCCATCTACCCACCCGGAGGAAGAATCTGAATTGTGCTCCCTCTGAGCGCCGGCAGCTTGATGGTAAAGCTGCATGAGTGGGGGTTTGAACCTGCGACCTCCTGCTTATAGTGTCAGTGCTTTAGACCACTGGACCACTCGGCGCCTAATTATTTAATTTCTATAATAAGCAGAATGACAACAGAAAAACACCACTAAAAACATAAAAAGAAACTAAAAAGAAATAGACGATTGCGGGACACATATATAATTGTGTAGTAAAGAGTATAAAAGTGTTTTTCCTCCACATTAATCTCCTGATCTAAACCTGATGAACTGAGATTAAGGTGATTTGAGGTGATTTAATTGGGATGAGCTGGAGCTTCACAGCACAGTGAAGGAAAAGCAGCAGCTATTGTTCAGCACCTCCAGAAACTCCTTCCTTCAAGATGCTGAGAAAACTATTCCAGGTGACTCTCCCTCATGAAGATACTGAGATTAAAATCTCACCAAGAGTCTGCAGATCTGAACTCAAACACACATCTGATACTTATTTAGAAGAATCTAAAGTAGAAAATAAACAGATTCTGCTTTATTATTATAAATAATTCAGCATGTGTTCCTGTTCAGCTTTAATATAGTTTTCTATATTGATTTCACAATGTAAAAAAAATGTAAAAATAAAGAAAAAACGTGTGCCCAAACTTTTACCTGATACTCTAACTAAAGTGACATTTTTAATATAAAACTGCAAATTTTACAGGCTTAAAGTAAAGTAAATGAAAATTAAATATTTACATTTAATTCCTTACAGTATAATACTTTAAAAACATCTTGAGTGATTCATGTATTTATTAAATACACTGAAATATATTTGATACATATGAAAAAAAAAAATACAAATGTCTGAAAGCTTATGAAACACATTGTATTACTTGTACGCTCCTAAAATATTACTTTTTTCATAATAATAAGTAATATTATTCAAGTATTACAATATTAATATTAAAATATTAATGAGTGAATTAAACCTTATGGTTGAGTTGAGTTGCTCCCTGTAGAGACGCTCCGGTGTATCTGGAGCAGAACTCAAACAGACCCGGAAACACAGGACTGAAAACACAAAAACACACATTATATTAGTCACTATTATACACACACACAAACTAAATTAACTAAAGCTCATTGGTTAACAGTTTACAGCTGGAAACGGATTAAAACTCTGTAGTAAATCTGTAGTGGTGGAACAGATGGAGTTACTGCAGCAGCCTTTACACACTTACAGCACATTCACACTTTCATCATCAGAATAACTAGAAAAAGACACAGATAAAACACAGAGAACTCTGTTAAAACTATTAAAAGTAGAAGTTCTTTCTTTTCTTTAGAGAAATTACAGATGAAGTCAGAGAGCGGTGAGTACTGTTTCCTACACCTTCAAATAAAGACTCTTAGAAACTGGAGAAAAGAAACTGCTGCAGGAAGACGTCTGGCTGACCCACATGGAAACAGCAGCTTTAGCCTTTAGCTCTTTAGATTAACATGATTAAAGACTGAGTCTCAGTTTCAGAAATTAGAATTAGAGTTAATCTGACAGGAGAAGAAGAACTGCAGTAATAAAGTCATTGATAAGATAATGTGAAAATAATAATAAAGCAGATTGTCTGGGTAATACAGCACTGCAGCTACTGGACTACTAAACTATAGAGGTGATCTAAAACCTTTTACGGGTAATGAATTTATTCAAAAAGAGTGTTTTGGTAGGTTTGTTGGATGTACCTCCTTCTGGCAGTCTTTTATAAATTAACCAAACAGTATACTTAAAGCACAGAATTTCATACAGCTATTTATTTACAATAACCTGCATTAAAATTACTCTTCCACACGATCACTGCAATTACACATTCTCACCAGAGAGGGTGCTAAATCTCCAACATTCACACACAAAGCATTATAATAAATAAATAATAAAATAAAATAGATAAATAAATATACAGCACTGTAAAAAATTGAAGAGATCAGTTTCTGAATCAGTTTCTCTGGTTTTGCTATTTATAGGTTTATGTTTGAGTAAAATGAACATTGTTGTTTTATTCTATAAACTACAGACAACATTTCTCCCGAATTCCAAATAAAAATATTCTCATTTAGAGCATTTATTTACAGAAAATGAGAAATGACTGAAATAACAAAAAAGATGCAGAGCTTTCAGACCTCAAATAATGCAAAGAAAACAAGTTCATATTCATAAAGTTTTAAGAGTTCAGAAATAATCAATATTTGGTGGAATAACCCTGGTTGGTTTTTAATCACAGTTTTTTTTCATGCATCTTGGCATCATGTTCTCCTCCACCAGTCTTACACACTGCTTTTGGATAACTTTATGCTGCTTTACTCCTGGTGTAAAAATTCAAGCAGTTCAGTTTGGTGGTTTGATGGTTTGTGATCATCCATCTTCCTCTTGATTATATTCCAGAGGTTTTTAATTTAGTAAAATCAAAGAAACCCATCATTTTTAAGTGGTTTAGTGCTCCCTTATTTTTTCCAGGGCTGTATATATATGTGTAGATATAATAGCAGAATGTGTTTACCAGTCGTCTCCAACGTTGAATGTGTTGAGGCTCTTGGTGAAGCCCTGCATGTTGTTTGGGCTGACTTTCTGCAGGAAATCGATGTAGTCCTCTGAGTGGAATCGACACATATCGTGCTGAGAGGCTTTGTATGGTTTAAAAACCTGGTGGGGAAAGATATAAGTTAGAGAAGCGCTGTGCTTGTGTAAAAATAAATAAACTAATAAAAATGCATTACATCTTTAGAAAGAGTAATTAATTCAGAATAAATGTGAATTACCATCATTTTTTTATATAAGCCATAATGCAGGACCAGACTGTGGGTGAGGGACAGTCTGTGGGGTTTCATTGGATGACCAGCACCTGCAGAAACAGCCAATCAGAAACGTTATTCATATAGCAATTAGAATGCACATTTGTGAGAGTGTGGGAGTTTGAATATGCTCTGTATTAATAAAAACATTTACATTTAATCAGTTTTAACTGTTCCTCACCAGGGGTGCAACAATTAGTCGATATAATTGACAATGCAGATTATTTTAATCGACATTGTCGATTAATCGTTAATTTGTAACAGTAACACATTACACAAAGTGCTGGGGACAGAAGCGCAATGGGAGACTTAGCTAATTTGTGTCTCCAAAAGTGTTCATTACATATTATATCAGTAAACATCAGTAATTTCCATTTTAAACAACGTTCAGACATTTAAATGCCATTTAAACCTCATGTTCTGCTGTTTCTATCGTTTTTAGAGATGGCAGAATTACTAATGGCATTGACTAATCGACTGATCGGAAAAAAAACCCCGTCAGTTTAGTCGACTACCAAAATAATCATTAGTTGCAGCTCTATTCTCCACAAAGTCATGAGATTTTAATCAAAATAAAGTGAATTATGCATATTCACACAATCTGTCTTTTTCCTTGATTTAAAGCGAACAGTCAAAAATCAAATTAGAACAATATTCTAATTTACAGCTTTATTGTTTAACCTTTATCTATTTTACATTAGGGTGGAAACAAGCGTAAAGTCATAAGTCATGGCCGTAAGTGATCCCCATTACTTAATTATTACGCAGGAAAAACCAAAGAGCTGGTGGTGGACTTCTGCAGGACCAAACACTCTCCTCCGGTGCCTGTGAACATCCAGGACTCGGATAGTACCTAGGTGTCCACCTTAACAACAAGCTGGACTGGACTGACAACACGGCTGCTCTCTACAGGAAAGGTCAGAGCAGACTGCATCTCCTGAGGAGACTCCAGTCCTTTGGCGTGCGGGGGACACTACTGAGGACCTTCTTTGATGCCGTGGTGGCATCAGCCATCTTTTATGGAGTGGTCTGCTGGGGCAGCAGCATCTCCACCACCGACAGGAAGAGACTGGACAGAATCATCAGGAAGTCCAGCTCTGTCCTGGGGTGTCCTCTGGACCCAGTGGAGGTGGTGGGAAACAGGAGGATGAGGACTAAGCTTAACAACATGCTGAAGAACCTGTCCCATCCCATGCACCACTCTCTGACAGCACTGAGCAGCTCCTTCAGTACCCGGCTGCTGCACCCACGCTGTGTGAAGGAGAGATACCGCAGGTCCTTCGTTCCACACGCCATCAGACTTTACAACACACCGCGCTCCCAGTAAACACTAGTTTACTATCTCAGGACTTCATAGAAACCTACATACTACTCAGTGTAGCTGTAATGCTTACGGTGTGCAATATCCATCTCACTACGGGTACTGTGATCATCATTTGTGCAATTTATTTAATGTGCAATATTTTTTTTTCTCACTTTTGTTTTTATCTATTATTTATTTGATATTTATTCACTGTTACTCTTGTGCAATAATACTGGTCCACCCTACCATAATCATATCTCTATGCACTAGATGTATATATATATTTTCTTTTACTATATATAATTTTTTAAACTATCTTTATATATTTTCCTACAATAGGTTTTCTGTATATATAGATTTATCATTATTTGTATTTACCTTTTCCTGACCTGTTTCTCTGTCCTTTACTCTGCACTGCTGTAACATGGTAAATTTCCCCATTGTGGGATTAATAAAGGATTATCTTATTTTATCTTATCTCACTCCCAAGCAAATTTTAATGTAAAGTGAAAACAAGTATCTCGAAAAACAGCAACTTTGGACTTCTACAGGAGGAAGAAAAAAAAAAACTTTCTTTAATTGGAAGTCACTGTAAAAGTTGTAAAATGAGTTTATTTCAGGTTATTCAGGAGAATTTCTATTGATTCATACAACATCAGTTGTAAAAACTATATAAATAAATTAGGTCTGATTTGATGAAATATGGGTAAAAAGCGGAATATGGTGAAACCAATAAAGGGTAAAATTAGCTAATTAATGAATATTTAGAGCTTTCTATTATCTCAGTGTTTTGTTATTTACTCACAAAATCAATAAAACAGTTCTAGCTTACACTGAAAAGCGTCAGCATTAGTTACCGTCCCTCAGTGGGAAAATTCACAGTATTACAGCTGCAAAGGGATAGCAATGCGCTCAGTACAAAAATATATACAAAATACACCTTGCAATATATACTCAATACAAATAATAAAAAGTCAGAACTCTTAAGAGTGTATTTATAAATAATTGCATATTGCTTATTAGTTGCACAGGGGTAATACATTGCTGCTAATCTAGTCCCCTAATCTACAGATAAACCCTCACTAAAAAAAAATAATAATAATAAAAAAAATAATAATAATAATAATAATGTATGGGGAGTTTATTTACTGCAGTTAGCCGTTAGCTTAACTGAGATGCTAGCGCGGTTCTGAGGTAATCTGTTAGCTTTAGCCGCTTTAGCTCCTCATTTTCCGCTTACCGTAGTGAAAATTACCCACATCCGGGTCATAGAAATACGCCGTTCGATTCGTCATTTTACCACCAGATTTAAGCAATCGATTAAAAGCGTTAAAATGCGATTATTCGATAAAACTCTCCGCCAAACCGCTACAAACACATCCGCCGCACAGTCGCCATCATATACACGCGCACAGATACGTCATCAACCGGGGACAGAGACATCGAAGTAGGGCACGTTCCAACCACACAAACTTCCGCACTTCATAGGGTGTAAACACTGTTCACCAGTATTAGAAGTGCACTTATATATTTATTTTATTGTTTTTGAAAACTGTAAGAAATTGTTAAGCTATAAGACAGAAATGTACTATGATATAAGACTCATTTACACAAATAAGCAACAAAACATTGCTATAAATTAACAGAATAAATCATAAATGAACTGAAGTTACTTCATTAATGGTCCATTTAACGATTATTATTTACATTTTCTAACCATTTAAGGCTAAATGCAAAAATAGAAATTTGATGTAAAAACTCATTATTTCATTTTTTTTATGTAGTTTAGTGTACAAGAAATACGTTTTCATACATTTTACAATTGATGGAAATGAAAAGAAAAAAATATTTTCTTTATTTTCTGATTTTTTAATGTTTGCATTTTGCAAGTTTATAGATTATACCATCAGATTTGTGTTACTAGATACAAAAACTGACAAATCTGAAAATAAAGAGAAGATTCAGCTTTTCGTTTTACTTAAAATTCTAAAAATGGAAAAAAATAATAATTAAGTTTTATACCCAATTTTCTACTTTTGATTTTAGCTTGATACAATCAGAATACATTATGTATGATTTTTTGAATTTGCATAATTTTTATAATCGAGTTCATTTTCATTTGGGAATATAAAAAACAAACACGACAGGAAGGTTAAAATATCAATCTGAACTTTATTGATCTATTTATTGATTTTACAGAAAATGCTTTAAATTAAACTGTCAGTTCACGAACATTGCCAGCAATAATTTAACCTAACAGTTTATAAATATGAGAATTGACAAATCTGAATATTAGGTTTAGATTTATAAATGCATATCAATTTAAATTTGCACGTGAAAAAACGTGAAATTTTCTTAATATGTATTTTTAGCCATCACTATTGCTGTACAAAAGTACCACCATACAGCACATATCAGCAAAACACCATACAGCACATACAGGGGTTGGACAATGAAACTGAAACACCTGTCATCATTTTAGTGGGATTTTAGGTTTCATGTGTAAATTGGAGCAGCCTGGTGTTCAGTCTTCATTAATTGCACATTGCACCAGTAGGAGCAGAGTGTGAAGGTTCAATTAGCAGGGTAAGAGCACAGTTCTGCTCTAAATATTACAATGCACACAACATTATGGGAGACATACCAGAGTTCAAAAGAGGACAAATTGTTGCTGCATGTCTTGCTGGAGCATCTGTGACCAAGACAGCAAGTCTTTGTGATGCATCAAGAGCCACGGTATCCAGGGTAATGTCAGCATACCACCAAGAAGAACCAACCACATCCAACAGGATTAACTGTGGACGCTGTAAGAGGAAGCTGTCTGAAAGGGATGTTCGGGTGCTAACCCGGATTGTATCCAAAAAACATAAAACCACGGCTGATCAAATCACGCAGAATTCAATGTGCACCTCAACTCTCCTGTTTCCACCAGAACTGTCCGTCACCACAATCAATTATTGTGCTCTAAAACCAGGTGTTTCACTTTCATTCTCCAACACCTGTATATATCAGTTTAAACAGACAGTACGGACACATCTCCAGAGCCTGTTCAGTAGTACAGTAGTATAGTAGTATAGTAAAGACGGCAGAGTATAATCACCCGCTGTTCACTTCAGCTCAAAACCACTGATTTTTTTTATGTTTAAACATATAATTATTATTAATATTTCTACATTTAAACCAGTCGCACATAAAAGCAACATAAATAAGCACTTGATTTTTCTTAATTCATTAATCTTTACATAAAATTCAAACTTTACACAGTCATTCTAAACTCTAACACACATGAAAACACTTTCCAGAGCCAGAGAGAGCCGAGAAACGATCAGAAATTACACAAAACTATAATTTCAGCTAAAAGTAGCTCAAATATCACTGCAGCGGGAGAAGAGTCTCAGTAGAGCAGCGGGTTATTGATCAGTATTGATCAGAGGGCTGTGGGTACACATGTTTGTCTGAGTGTATAAGTGTGTGTGTGTGTGTGTGTGTGTGCGTGTGTTTGGGGGGGGGGGTTAAAGGCAGAAAGAGTTCAATTGAAATCCAGGCTAAAGTGCATCTGATTAATGCAGGGGATGAGAGGCTTCAGACAAACCGATGATATTTTTTATATATATAAATAAAAGGGCACTATGAGTGATTATGATAATCATTTTTATTTAATTTGGCACTGATGCATGTTATTTATGTTGTATATCATTTAATGTTACATGTTGCTCATTATTCTCTATATATATCATTATAATTACTATAATTTTTATATAATTTCATTTTAAACAGAGCAGCAGTTACTTCAGCTGTTTTACAGACTTACAGATAATAAATAATAAAGAATAAATAAAGAAATAGTATAAATATACTGCTATCTGTACTTATTCCTTACATTAATATTTATGCATCAATCTGCCAGTCTGATCATATACCAGCCTACAGACGGTGTGTTTAAAAATATCTTTATTTTATTATTAACTGGTGGAAGTTAAAGGAGATGATATAAGTCAGATCTGGAAAAAAATAAGAGACACTTAAAAATGATGAGTTTCTTTGATTTTACCAAATTAAAAACCTCTGGAATATAATCAAGAGGAAGATGGATGATCACAAACCATCAAACCACCAAACTGAACTGCTTGAATTTTTACACCAGGAGTAAAGCAGCATAAAGTTATCCAAAAGCAGTGTGTAAGACTGGTGGAGGAGAACATGATGCCAAGATGCATGAAATTAAAACTGTGATTAAAAACCAGGATTATTCCACCAAATATTGATTATTTCTGAACTCTTAAAACTTTATGAATATGAACTTGTTTTCTTTGCATTATTTGAGGTCTGAAAGTTCTGCATCTTTTTTGTTATTTCAGTCATTTCTCATTTTCTGTAAATAAATGCTCTAAATGAGAATATTTTTATTTGGAATTTGGGAGAAATGTTGTCTGTAGTTTATAGAATAAAACAACAATGTTCATTTTACTCAAACATAAACCTATAAATAGTAAAATCAGAGAAACTGATTCAGAAACTGAAGTGATCTCTTCACTTTTTACAGAGCTGTATATGTTTATATGTGTTTGAAGATTATGAGGGATATTTTCTATATTAAATATATTATAGGCGTAGAGGTCTATAGACACGTCTCCACTGAGGTCTATAAGCAGAAGGGAGGATTCTGGGTGAGTCTATAGCTCCTCGCTCTCGTACAGCGGCGCGGTGTGGCGGGGGCTGCTCTCTGAACCCAGGCTGGAGAACTGGTTGATGATGGGGAGCATCTTCACCGGCTTTACTGGAGTCCCGGTTTTATTCACCCGAGCTGCAATAATAATAAAACACTTATAATTATCAGTGTAAAAGAGAAAACAGAGAACAGACAGTAGTTCACTAATAACAGAATAAGTGTGACGGATCTCCTGAGTATCTCCTGTTAGAGTTACACCAAATCAGGGCTAAAATATATAAAAAAGCAGAATAAAGACTCTTTCATTGAAACAACAGCAAACAATCTAATTCCTAATAAATTGGCAGGTTGGGTGTACAAGGTAATAAAACCCAACAGAAACCATAATATACAATATATGCAATATTCTCATGCATTGTTGGATTTTGCTTGTCTGGCTTCCAGTTAGTTATAAAAGTGCTTTAAAGTGCTGCTGATCTAGAGTCTATAAATCACTGAACAGTTGTTGTCCGGAATACACTGCAGATCTGTTTTGAGAAAATAGACCCAATAGATCTGTTAGATTCATGAACTCGGGTCAGTTCGTTAAACCCAGAGTCCAGTCTAAACATGGAGAAGCAGCTTTTAGTTATTATGCTGTATATAACTGAAACAAACCACCAGAAAATATTAGAAATGCCACAAATGCTCTAAAAACGTTTTCTTGTGCTTTTAACTAAAGCACTTTACTTCACTGCATGTATATTTTCCCCTTATCTTACAGTATTATCATACTTTACTTGTATTTTTATTATTGTTGTTTTAAGATGTTTATTTTTCTTTTTAATGCACCTTATTAATACCAAGGTGCAACATGGAACAACAAGCAATAGACAACATAAAGTGCAGGAGTGACGACAGTGCAACATAAAATTATAAAATTATAACACTAAATAACAATAAATACAATAAATACAAAAGACGAGACAATTTAAAGACAGGACAGTGCAGTACCGATACGGTATAATAGAGTGTATAGTGAGGATAAGGTGCAGAGATGTGTGACATACTGTAACATATAGAACATATATAATCACAGCAGTTACTGAGGTAGAGAGTTTTCTTTTATTTTAATTGTCTTAATGTTTTTATTTCTCATGTAAAGCACTTTGAATCGTCAAGGTATGAAATGTGCTATTTAAAAAATTGCCTTGCCTTGGGTTATGACAGGACAATATACTATTTTTTAGTAAAATAAAAACAGAAAGACAGAAGCGCTGAGTACTCACTGGCCACGTCTAATCTGGCGTTGCATGTGGATAATCCAGCTTCATTTATAGCAGACACAGTGTACCAGCCTGCGTCCGATTTCACCACCCGATCAATAATCAGACACTGATTCCCAGAGCTGTCATTAGAAAGACTGAAACAGACAGAAGGAGAAAGTTATCATCTCACTGCAGAGTATGATCCAAACTTAACAATCAAAAGTATCTCTATTCACTACTCTGTAGGTAGAAGTATAGATACTAGTGTTTAAAATACTTCTGTAGAAGAATCAACTCAAGCTTTTTACTCTTTAAGTAAAAGTGCAAAAGTTCTGGATTCAAAACTACTTAAAGTATAAAAGTAAAAGTAATGTAAGGAGAAAAAATAAAGGCATTAAGAACAAAAGCTTAGGCCACGCCCACAGAGTCCTATATTGCAGTTAGTATGGTATATGTTTATACTTCTCTACATCCAATCAGAATCAGATTCACTCTATCTGGATGGAGAGATTTATCTGGATAGGGGTTTTATTGAACGATGAGAAGCCGGAAGGAAAACCAGCTGAAATGAAACAGGAGTAACGAGACTGTTTTTATTCAAATATAAGGAGGAGAAAGTTCAGATTATTGTGGGAAAATGTAATAATAATTACTCTAGTAAAGTATAAATGACTCGTCACCTCTGTTAACAATCTTCAGATTTGTCTTGGTCACTCTGTATTATCTATATTATGCACTACTGAAACATTATTAAATTATATCTCTTTGTTACCTGTGATGGCCCAACATTGTTCTTATTGTTTTAAGTTATTTATACAAATCTGTTACCAAACATTTATTCAAATTTTAAACTTTTAATCACCCATTTAGACTAAAATTAAGATGGGCTTTTATGGTAAACAGACCTCATCCTCATCGGGTCGATGCGTAACATCTCCTTGTCTTTCTTCCAGAAGATCTGTGGAGACGGAGACGCTGAAACTTTACACTCTAACCTCACCATGTCCCCCTCCAGAACCCGCAGGTTCTGCATCTTCACCACGAAGCTCGGCGGACGCTGCACTTCCTGAGCTAAAGAGCAAACAAAAACACTAAAAATCAGTTAATTTTTCATTTTTTCCCCATTTTTCTCCCCAAACATTCAGCTGTATATCATTCCCACTATCACTAGTGACGCTCCAACACCAGGAGGGTGAAGAAGACCAGCGCACGCCTCCTCCGATACATGTGAAGTCAGACTCCGCCTCTTTTTGAACTGCTGCTGATGCTGTAGCATTGCAGAGTAGCATCAAATCAAATAAAATTTATTTGTATAGCGCTTTTTACAACTGGTGTTGGCACAAAGCAGCTTTACAGAAACAGCATCACAGTAGCGCTAACGCTCGGAGGAAAGCACAGCGACTCGGTTCTGATACATCAGCTCACAGATGCAGCCTTGTGCTGATCCACATCACCTTAGGAGTGATGAGGGGAAAGAGAGAGCGCCATCTACTGTACTGTACTCACCCAGAGAGAACAAGGACAACCAACTGTCCTCTTTCTGGGCTCCGGCAGCTGATGGCAAGCTGCATGACCGGGATTCGAACCAGCGATATCCCGATCATAGAGCTCCAAAAAAAGAATAAGATAATCGAGTGATTTCTCACCAATCACGTCCAGACGCAGGGAGAAGCGAGCCTCTCCGGCTCGGTTTCTGGCGATACACTCGTACACTCCGGCGTGGTGAACCGTCACGATCTCGATGATGAAGGAATGAACACCTTTTTCACACACCAGCATCTTATGATAATCATCCGGACGAATCGCCTTCCCATCCAGGTACCATGTGACATCTGGGGCTGGTAAACCTCCAACCTGATGAAGAAAATATTTCAATTCAACATATATATATGTTTCTGTATATAGAACTAGTATTAGCCATATGATCTCAGATCAATATGACGATTACTCTTAATAAACAATTGATTTAGTGAATGAAGCTGCTTCAATTGTTCAGTGTGTGATGGAGTTCAGAGTTCTGTTCCTCAACAGCCCTTTAATACTCAACACCTTCCAGCAGGACAGTGTCTTGTTGGTTAGCATGTTATCCTTCCTGTGCTGGCTGTCTTGGGTTCAAAAGATAAAGAGCCCAAATTTAGCCATCTTTTAGCGCAGCAAGATTAACAGTGTGTCTTTGCTATCGTAACGTTGGGAAAAGTACACCTTGCTCAGCTCAAAAGGTGCAAAAGTCATGTACTAATTCTCTTAATAATCATGAGTGTGGTTAATTTTGGGCGTATTGTGAAATAATAAACCAATCAGAGTGTCTCTTGCTCATCATTCTCTTTAAGAGTAGATCAGGTGAGCTCTGGCTTTGGTGGATTGCTATTTTAACGGTGCAGCTACCTGGACGTGTTCAACAAACTCTTCTCAGCAGAGGAAACTGAGCTGCTGGTTGACGCTGTGAAGGAGCTCCAGCAGCTCATTTACGGGAACAGCAATGTTATTTTATTTACTATTCTGTTTATTGTTGATGTAAAAGTTGGGTTTGTGCTGCTGTGTGTTCATGTGTGTGTAATAAGTGGGGGCGTACGCTCGGTTCGGCACGGCGCCTGTGTTACCGAGATAGCGATGAACGTCTGACTGTTGGCGTCTGTCTAGGTTGTATTCAGTCAGTGGAGCTCCTGTGTTTTCTGTTACCAAGATAAACAAGATAAAACTCCAGAAATGTACCTGAACACACCTCATTTCCAGAACACCACGCCCATCAGTGTAGATATATTCAGAAGCTCTGCTGCTGTTTAAACCAGGCAGGAGGAAGATAGAGTGATAGACTGTTGGTGGGGTGTAAGATAGTAATGAGCATCATATCTGAAACTTGCCTTAAAGTCGATTCTGCAGAAACGTCCCTCTTCCACTATAAGGTCCTCTGGTACCTGGATGAACCGGGGAGCGTAACACTTCTCCTGAATGGCCGAACCCTCGGTCACTTCTCCTCCGGTATACAGCTTACTGATGCTGCTGCTGGAGGAATAATGAGGGTTTTTGAGAGGTCTGGACAGGGGGTAGATCTTCAGATACAGTTCCAGTACTTAGGCCCAATCCCATTTCTCTTCTGTACACTACCCCTTGTTGATTTGGACTTTAACCCTTCTTCCCTTTTGGAACAGAGTTTTAAGAGAAGGAATCCTGATAAAATAATTGGGAAACCATTAAAGCACCTAGATATACAGATATACAGCTTTATAGCAGTGGAACTCTAAAGGAGTTCAGCAACCTAACTGCTGCTAGTGGATTACTAGTTAACTTTAGAGCGAATGTTTATTGTTAATTATTATTGTCCTTTCCTTAATTCCTCTGTGATGAGGATCTGAAATAACTTTTTTTAAATTTTCCATTCCACCTTAAATGCTGCAGCCTCTGATGTCTACTGCACCATTTAAGGTGGAACGGGAAAGTGAGTAATCTATCTAGCTACTGAGATGAGGTACAAGTGATTATTTATGCTTGTTATGAAGAAAGTGAGGCCATAACAAGGAAAATACTCTAATTTGTTTATTTCTTGGGTCGTTTTAATTGTCATCTTGCCACCAGTGATTCTCATACTCCTCTGTTTGCACTTTTCTTCTGAAAAATCTTCATTTGAAGGAGTTCAGCAACCTAACTGCTGCTAGTGGATTACTAGTTAACTTTAGGGTGTATTTTATTGTATGTCTTCAGAAAGGGGGTAGATGCTGCAGCAATTAATTATTATTGTCCATTGGGGAGCTAAAATTAGCTTTTATTAACTTTTATTATATTTAATTTCCTTTCCTTTCCTTTCCACCTTAAATGCTGCAGTCTCTGATGTCTGTTGCACCATTTAAGGTGGAATTGGAAAGTGCGTAATCTATCTAGCTACCTCTAGATGAGGTATTAGTGATTTCTTATGCTTGTTATAAAGAAAATGAGGCCAGAAAACTTTAAAACTACACACTAAACTATGGTAATATAGTGATTATCATAATTTTTAACAAGGAAAATACTCAAATTAGTCGTTTTAATTGTCATCTTGCTATCAGTGATTTTCATACTCCTCTGTTTGCAGTTTTCTTCTGAAAAATCTTCATTTGAAGGATCATATAACCCTTCAACCAATCAAGAATTGGGACTAAGAGTGGACGAAATAATAATATTACAATTTTTCATGGTATTTTCATGCTAACGATACTCTTGGCATTAAAAAATAAAAATTGGAATAAAAAAAAAATGATTTCAGGAATACACTACTGCAACAAATAGAAAATTTTATTTTTTTTATTACATATGATATAATATGACACACCCCTAACTGAGATATAAAAAAATACATACAATAATTTTATCAGATTTGTAACGGAGGTCAATGATACAGAAAATCATGACACTAATAATAATGCACTCCATATATATATATCCAGGATTAAAGTAAAATAAATGATACTGTACAGATATAATCTGATATGTCTCTAGTAGATATATATTGGGAAATTAAATGGGAGAACAGTGAGAATTTGTTATTCTTTTGATAAAAACAGTATAAAAGTAGAACCCTGATGTGATAATTAGGGGTGGGTGATATGGTACCATATTTCAGGGTATAATATATAAAGTTGGCAATATTATTGTGTATGATACGATATGGTACACTCTACCTCTAGATGTGAAATGTGATTGGGCCTAAATATTAGTACTGTTTAAATTTTCACACTAGAAAATGAAACATCATGTAACGTTGGGAGCAGACGGGAGGCGGATTTATAAGCGGGTAAGACCAAGACTTTAATAAATAACAGATAAACAGATAAACAAACAGGGGAATAACAAATATATCTATATACATAAACAAACAGGGAAAACCAACAAAGAGCTAAGCTAAACAGATAATAACAAAACAGGGCTAGGGAATATATACAAGGATAAATAAGTGAATAATATACAAAACAAAGAAATAAACGTGACAAATAACAGACTAGAAATAAACAATATCGAGTAAATAAGAAACGTGGAGAAAGCAATAACGTGACGTGACATACAACGGAGGAAGGTGCAAAGACCGACGGATAAACATGGACTAAAGTGAGCTATAAATAGTAACATGAAACACTGAACACCTGGGGAAGGGGCGAAGCTACAAATTACACACACGTGACGGAAAAGTACTGGAGAAACACACTAGGAAACGGGGAAAACACAGGAAAACATAGCGAGGGCGTGACACATCACAGCATGTCTGAGAGTCAGGCAACCAATCACAGAAATACTAAACCCTAATAATGTTATTAATAATGCATTTCTTTATCTGCTATATCCTCCAGGTCTTCTCTAAACACGTCCATCATCCACAGGTTAGCCGTACGGACGGGGACAGTGACAGACACGCTGATCATGCTGTTCCTAAATCCCTCACTCTGCTAATTTATACACACACTCCATATATAACAGCGCTCTGCTGTTACAGTGTTAGATTATACAGCTCTGTAAAAAATGAAGAGATCACTTCAGTTTCTGAATCAGTTTCTCTGATTTTACTATTTATAGGTTTATGTTTGAGTAAAATGAACATTGTTGTTTTATTCTATAAACTACAGACAACATTTCTCCCAAATTACAAATAAAAATATTCTCATTTAGAGCATTTATTTACAGAAAATGAGAAATGACTGAAATAACAAAAAAGATGCAGAGCTTTCAGACCTCAAATAATGCAAAGAAAACAAGTTCATATTCATAAAGTTTTAAGAGTTCAGAAATAATCAATATTTGGTGGAATAATCCTGGTTGGTTTTTAATCACAGTTTTTTTTTCATGCATCTTGGCATCATGTTCTCCTCCACCAGTCTTACACACTGCTTTTGGATAACTTTATGCTGCTTTACTCCTGGTGCAAAAATTCAAGCAGTTCAGTTTGGTGGTTTGATGGTTTGTGATCATCCATCTTCCTCTTGATTATATTCCAGAGGTTTTTAATTTGGTAAAATCAAAGAAACTCATCATTTTTAAGTGAAATCTTATTTTTTTCCAGAGCTGTATATAATATATACGATGTGTTATGGAGTTTTGCATTACATGCACAAACCAGTGCTGAATTTACCACATTCCTCCAGACTGCTGACTTTCTACTGAACCCATCTGTTAAAATAATGGACAATGCAAACACATAAAAATAAGCACAGTAAAATATTAGATACTACAGTAAAAACAGTACAGTAGTAAATGCTGTCCATTATCGTCTAGCTCTGATTAGCTTTTGCAATTGGTTTGACATAATCGAAGTATAAAATCCATGTTAAATTAGGTAAAGGTTTTGCCATCTTTTTAAATAAATCAGTAAAAGCATTAATTTCCTCTTTTTTCAATCATATTTTTTTTATTTTGGAAATGTATAACAATACAAATTACAAACTAGTCACAATTAAATATTTAAATGTTTTACGTTTATGATCAAGAGCTCCTTTCCTATTATTATACTCCACCCACCCAGTTACCTCCCTCAATCATATACAAAGTACCTCTTGACAGATACACCAAATATGGCAGCTATTGGTTAGGCTAATGATATACAGTACTGTGCAAAGGTTTTAGGCACCTGTGTGAATTTCAGTTAAAAAAAGCTTCTTATATGTGCAGTAAGTGTTTATTATCTCAGTAAAACACATTACAGCATTACAATAAATACAAACAGCAATTTTACAAAAAGCTAAAAGTTTTCCTTAAAACATCAAAACATCTCCTAATCTCTCCTCTTAATCTGAGATTAATAGAGTTATTTATTTCTAGTTCTCATCATATTAATCAACACCTGGTTTGGTAAATTGATAAATTGGTAAATGTGGTAAATCAGGTGAGCTGCTGACGGAACTGAACATAATAATATACACATGCTGTCTGAGGAGCATCCAGGAGAAATCTGGAATCTCTACACTTTATTCTTCAGCTCGGCTCACAGGATATAAAAACATACTTATAGTTAAAAATGAGAATTCCTTCTTAAGTTTTACTGTATTTATGTTTATTTGCATCTGTTTAAATCATATGTGGTGCTTTTTTTCAGGTAAAAACCCTCATATTGCTGAGATAAAATGCATTAGTGTTACTTGCTTTGGTGCCTAAAACTCTTGCACAGAACTGTATATTAAGAAAGTCTGATAAAAAATTAAAAATTGAAAGCCAATAGGTAGCTAGAAGCAGGTTATTATTATTATTATTGACACTTATCACAATATATATCATTATTAGAATAAATTTTAGCCAGTCTTGCTTTAGAGAAATGCACACAATCTAGTACTTTAAATTGTATTAAGCTTAACTTTGCATAAGAGATGCTGCTATTAACCCTTTGCAGAGCACAGCTTATGGTCCTTCTTTAATTACTACAGCTAATTTCCTCTTTTAAACAGGTTTCTGTCACTACATAATATCTCAAATTAATAACTTACTCCCCATTCATGTTATACTAGTCATTTCTACAAATTATACAAGTCGGTTATACTAGTTATAATGTTGAAAAGAATTTAAAAAAATAATTTTTTACCTGTTTGTGCTGAAATTCAGCAGAATCCTCAAAATCAAACACAGATGCAGCGTTAGCTCGACCCAGCAGCCTGCGGGCCATGCGCTCCTCATAAGAGAGCTTCTGTTAAAGAACAGAAAATGAGCAGATCAGGGTGATAGCAACAGAACAACAGCTCTTATTTATAAATGATACGCCAAAACTGGAGGTGCGTACTGGGACCTCTGATTGTAAAACTTTAGGGATGGCAGTATAAGAGAAATCATTACAGTTCAGAGTTTAACACCCATAAATACTAAGATTCTACTATTTAAAAATCTAATTTCGAAAATAAAAACATTTTTACACTGATAACAGTCTTTGCATATGTTACGACATGTGTAATAATGCCCTGTTAAGTGCAGTTCAGCCACTGACCTAGTCTTAGAGTCTCTGTAAAACACCAAATCCACCGGTTTAAATAGGATCTCCAGTGGATCTTGCGTTTTACAGAGACTATAAGACTAGGTCAATGGTTGAACTGCACTATATATACATAGACTGGCGCTGTGTGTCTACGTCTATATTATTATCAGTACAGTGATGGTGGAGCTCGGAGCTGAAGCTAAAGCTAGCATTATAGGATGTAAACAGTGTTTTTTAATAAGCTTTTTCTGCACTTTTTAAGTGTTGCACCTCGTTTTATATGTCAGGGTTCTCTGGATTCTAGTAAGGAGGTGTGGAGCTACTTTGAGCTGGATAACGGTGTAAAAAGTGATTTATCAGGGTAAATTATGCTCCGTATCTCCCAGTCTGAAGGGTGTTTGTTGGATAAACTGTTAAAATTTCTGGATCTCTGAACGCTGTGGGAGAACGGAGGTGTGCTATTCATCAAAGATAAGAACTTTTATCATGTTTTACTACAATAAAAGTTCTCCTTTAAATATATCCTTAAAAACTAAGCATATCACCTGGTTGTTCTTCTGCCGAGCCTCTTTACTGCGCAGCTTCTTCTCCAGATCTTGAATGAGAGCATCTTTAGAGCCCTGGATCTCCTGATCCGTGGAGCGCACCACCGGCTGGGAAATGGTCTTCTTCAGGATGGGTTTAGGCAGTCTGTGAGATTATGAGAGATTTGAGAGATTGAGTTTTATATGACTCTGTATTAGAAATAAATGAAAGGTAATAAAGGTTTCTGATTTAAGGAATTATAGTTTTACATTTTGGGAGTTTCTCTGTAGTTGAAGGGCTGGGAGTCGAGTGAGGAATGCTGAGGTAGAGCAGCTGGTTTGGTGTTGAGTTTGGGGGATATTGGGGGCGGGGTTGGGGAAGGTTGAGTGTATTTGATTGGCTGGCTCTGGGGCGGTGGTGGTTGTGGTGAGGTTTTGGTGGGGGTGTTGGGGATGTAGCCGGAGGACTGGGACTGGGGTCGAGGGACAGAGATGAACCTGGCCTGTGGGGTTAAGGTGGAGGTTGGGGTTGAGTTTGATGGAAGTACAGAACACAGGAAGTCTGCAGACGAAATCTTCTCCTCGTTTCCGCACTGCGACCGCGAGACTCTCGGGATCAGCGTGACGCTGGTGCGCATGGGCGCGGGGGGCGGAGCCGGCTGCGGCGGGCTGGCAGGCGGTTGGCTGGAGGTGGCGGCGGAGGCGGTGGGGGTTGCGGTGGCGGCGGTCGGGGAGCTGAGGGTGGAGGAGTACGGGGACGGGTTGCTGCTGCCGTTGGACTGCAGGCTGTCGTAGCTGGGGGTCTGGAAGCTGGGCTGTGATTGGATGAAGTGGCGGGGGCGCTCGTAGTTGAAGGCGCAGGGGGAGAACAGTGTAGGGGAGAAGGTGGGCAGGTCGGCCAGGTTCTTGCTGGTGCTGCCGGGCTCCGCCAGGCTCTTCTGCTTGCTGGTGGGGGTGAACGGTTTGGGGAGGGTGTTGTGGAGCTCTCTCTGGGGGGAGGTGGGGGTCTCTGTAGTGATCTGAGAGGAGGAGCTGGTGGTCGTGATGCTCTTTGAGGAGGAGGAGGAGAACTGGCAGCTCATCTCCGCTCCTCCACTCACAGACTGATACTTCTGCATCCTGTGAAAAACAGAATATAACTCGAATTATTCATCTGTATTAAGGCGTATAAAAATGGAAAGCAGATGATATACTTGATTTAAAAAAGTTATTCAATGTAGATTTTTCCTACATAGTAAAGTAATATTAAAATGATCTATCAGACGATGAAGGAACACATTGTCAGCGATGGTAGGCAGGGAGACGTGAAGGCGGACGTAAGTGCAGGTAAGGGTAGTTTTATTATAAATAAAACAAATAAACAAAGAAAGGAAACTAGGAACTAAAAGAAGACAGAATAAAACAAACAGAACAAGGGAATAAACAAAAGCTATAAACTGTGAAACAGGAACAAAAACGCGGGCCCGACAAGACAACAGGGGTTCGTGCAAAGACTGACGAACACAGACTGAAACACTAGGACTACTTATACACAGGAAACACACACACGAAACTACAAACACCTGGAGAAACAGGTAATGAGGGGGCGGAGCTACAAATTAGACAAAAAAATGAAAAACAGGGTATGAGCGTGACACACATAATGAACCATGTAATAACTTAACCCTTTCAGACCTGAATTACTGTATGTGCCAGTGATGAAAAAATATTAAAAATAATAATGCTAATAATTATAATAATATCAATAACAACAACAATAATAACAATAATAATAATAATAATGCTGTTTTGTGTCTGTAATGCACACAAAGGAAAACAATAAAATTAACATGCCAAATAGTGTGAATAAAAAATCAATACAATTAGTAAAATTGAGCTCTTATCATTTTCCTCTTTGCCTCTATTGCTGTTTTTTCTTTTCCAGTGCAGTGGGCAGGGCTAAGCTATTGTTTCTTTGGCGTATAAACTTTCTCATTGGCTTGTTAACAGTCTATTCTGATTAACAGCACGTCTCAATTAGTGTTATTTGCAACGAAACATTTGACAAAAATGAGAATACATCCTGTCCATTGTTAGATACTCTTATCTGGGGAGCTGTTTATTAACTTGTGGTTTCTGAGGCTGAAAACTCTGATAAACTCATCCTGTACAACAGAGGAAACTCTCGCTCTTCCTTTCCTGGGGTGGTCCTGATGTGTGCCAGTTTCATCATTATAATGTTTTGATGGTTTAAATTGTTTCTGATTGTCTGATCTTTTTTTAAATTTATTTAGTTAAGTATTTCTTGCTTCTCATAATCTGGATTAGAACATTACTGAAATATTCACTATTCACTGTATACCTGTAACTCTACCTCTTCACTACTTTACTTTAACTGATGCTCTCAAACTTTACATTAAGAGACAAGAAATTCAAGTAATTAACTCTTGATGAGTTCAGCACAGCTGTTAACTGAAAGCCTGAATTCCAGGTGACTCTACCTCATAAAACTGAGAAAATCTTAAAATAACAGTAAAAAAACACAGATTTAAAAAAATCGATTGAATCCAACACAGCTGTAAGTAGCCCAAATCAACCCCATCTTATTACTAGCTCAACCCCAACTCATCCCCAACTCAACCCTTACTCATTCCCAATTCAACCCTAACTCATCCCCAACTCAACCCCAGCGCAACCCTTACTCATCCCCAATTCAACCCCAACTCATCCCCAACTCAACCCCAGCGCAACCCTTACTCATCCCCAATTCAACCCCAACTCATCTCTAACTTATCCCTAAGTCAACCCCAACTCATCTCTAACTCAACACCAACTCAACCCCAACTCATCCCAAACTCCACCCCAATTCAACTTCAATTCACACCCAACTCAACTCCAACACAACCGCAACTCATCCCCAACTCATCCCAAACTCCACCCCAATTCAACTTCAATTCACATCCAACTCAACTCCAACTCAACCCCAACACAACCCCAACTCATCCCCAACTCATCCCAAACTCCATCCCAATTTAACTTCAATTCACACCCAACTCAACTCCAACTCAACACCAACTCAACCCCAACACAACCCCAACTCATCCCAAACTCCACCCCAACTAAACTTCAATTCACACCCAACTTATCTCCAGCTCAACCCCAACTCATCTCTAACTCAACACCAACTTAACACCAGCTCAACCCCAACTCATCCCAAACTCCACCCCAATTCAACTTCAATTCACACCCAACTTATCTCCAACTTAACCCCAACTCATCCCAAACTCCACCCAACTAAACTTCAATTCACACCCAACTTATGTCCAGCTCAACCCCAACTCATCTCTAACTCAACACCAACTTAACACCAGCTCAACCCCAACTCATCCCAAACTCCACCCAACTAAACTTCAATTCACATCCAACTCAACTCCAACTCATCCCCAACTCAACACCAACTTATCTCCAACTCATCCCAAACTCCACCCCAATTCAACTTCAATTCACACCCCACTCAACTCCAATTGGAATACTAGTAAATGACTATACTTCTAACATAAGAAGCTGTAACACATGCTGGAGGGAGTGTTGCTGTGAGTATGCAGGTTCTACAAATACGTTTCCTTTTTGTAATTTTGAAAATATAAATACAAATACAAAAGTGATCTTACTCTGTATTTTAACTCTGTGTGGAGAGCTGGTTTAGAAAAGGATTTTCCATGAAGAGAGCAGTAACTGATCTTCAGACCCCCCCACAGATATACTGTATATCCAAACACATAACTGTTTCATAATATATATACTGTATATTACATAAACTCTATAACCATTAATGATAATAATATTAAACCGTCTGATGTTTTTAGGGAAATACACAGTGAAATATAAAACACATTATGTTGAGAAAGTCACTGTTAGTAACAGAGGCGGTAATAAAGTGCTGCAGCTATAAACAGTACTCCGGACGAAGGTCTGGCTGACGTTCTCCAGCAGGTGCGGTTCATTTAAAGCAGCTCTGACACTCACAAACCCTCTGCACGGGATTGTGGGTAAAGCTCAGACTCAAAACACATTATTCAGAATTGTGTAAGAACAGAAGCATGCAGCACAGAGAGCGTATATCTGTTATATATTTATATTATATTTATATTTATTCTACTGACTGAACGGCTGCTGCAATCACTTCACTAAACTCCTAACCAGCCCTGATATAATCAAACACAAAACATTAAATATAATCCAGCAAAAACAAATACAGCAAAACTACAATTAGATCTGTACAGTGACAAAGTTCACCTAACATTCAACTAACATTAACCTAATGTTTACCTGATGTTCAACTAACATTCCCCTAACCCAACCTGACATTCAACCAACATTCCAGTAACGATCACCTAACTTTCAACTAATATTAAGGTGATGTTCACCTAACGTTCAACTAACATTCGAGTAACGATCACCTAACGTTCAACTATCATTAAGGTGATGTTCACCTAACGTTCAACTGACATTCAAGTAACGATCACCTAACGTTCAACTAACATTAAGGTGATGTTCACCTAACGTTCAACTAACATTCAAGTAACGATCACCTAACGTTCAACTAACATTAAGGTGACGTTTACCTAACGTTCAACTAACATTTAAGTAATGATTACCTAACATTCAACTATCATTAAGGTGATGTTCACCTAACGTTCAACTAACATTCGAGTAAGGATCACCTAACGTTCAACTATCATTAAGGTGATGTTCACCTAACATTCAACTAACATTCGAGTAACGATCACCTAACGTTCAACTATCATTAAGGTGATGTTCACCTAACATTCAACTAACATTAAGGTGATGTTCACCTAACGTTCAACTAACATTAAGGTGATGTTCACCTAACGTTCAACTGACATTCAAGTAACGATCACCTAACGTTCAACTAACATTAAGGTGACATTTACCTAACGTTCAACTAACATTTGAGTAACGATCACCTAACGTTCAACTATCATTAAGGTGACGTTTACCTAACGTTCAACTAACATTCGAGTAACGATCACCTAACGTTCAACTAACATTAAGGTGATGTTCACCTAACGTTCAACTAACATTCGAGTAACGATCACCTAACGTTCAACTAACATTAAGGTGACGTTTACCTAACGTTCAACTAACATTTGAGTAACGATCACCTAACGTTCAACTATCATTAAGGTGACGTTTACCTAACGTTCAACTAACATTTAAGTAACGATCACCTAACGTTCAACTAACATTCAGGTGATGTTCACCTAACGTTCAACTAACATTCGAGTAACGATCACCTAACGTTCAACTATCATTAAGGTGACGTTCACCTAACGTTCAACTAACATTCGAGTAACGATCACCTAACGTTCAACTATCATTAAGGTGATGTTCACTTAACGTTCAACTAACATTCGAGTAACGATCACCTAACGTTCAACTATCATTAAGGTGACGTTTACCTAACGTTCAACTAACATTTAAGTAACGATCACCTAACGTTCAACTAACATTCAGGTGATGTTCACCTAACGTTCAACTAACATTCGAGTAACGATCACCTAACGTTCAACTATCATTAAGGTGACGTTTACCTAACGTTCAACTAACATTTAAGTAACGATCACCTAACGTTCAACTAACATTCAGGTGATGTTCACCTAACGTTCAACTAACATTCAAGTAACGATCACCTAACGTTCAACTAACATTCAGGTGATGTTCACCTAACGTTCAACTAACATTAAGGTCACGTTCACCTAACGTTCAACTAACATTCAGGTGATGTTCACCTAACGTTCAACTAACATTCAGGTGATGTTCACCTAACGTTCAACTAACATTAAGTTCACGTTCACCTAACGTTCAACTAACATTCAGGTGATGTTCACCTAACGTTCAACTAACATTAAGGTCACGTTCACCTAACATTCAAATAACATTTAGGTGACGTTCACCTGACGTTCAACTAACATTTAGGTGACATTCACCTAACGTTCAACAAACATTTAGGTGACGTTCACCTAACGTTCCACTAACATTAAGGTGCAGTTTAGCTAACATTCATCTAATGTTCAAATGACATTTAAGTACAGTTCAACTGTTTGTCTAACATTTAGCTAACATTGAACTAACATTTACCTGACATTCAACTAACATTGAACAACGTTCAAGTAACCTTTTCTTAACATTCACCTGTTTAAGTAACATTCAAGTAACGTTTGCCTAGCGTTTAGCTAACACTCGGCTAACATTCACCTAACGTTTAACTAACATTCATGTAACGTTCACGTCGTTCAACTCGCACGTCCGCGGCTCACGCTGCTCCTGTCCGGGTGGCCGCTCCCAGGTACGCCTAATCCGATTCCAAGGTCACCTGAGCTGAACCCCACCCATGTCTTCTTTAGTCCTTTATCTGTGACAGGTTTAGTCCCTGTCTCTGTTCCCGTGCCTGTTAGTGTTTCTGTTCCAGTCCCTGTCCATGTATTCGTCCCTGTTCCCTTGTCCAGTCCCAGTCCTCATTCATATGTAATGTCCAGTTCCCATTGCCCATCCAGTCCTTTGTCCGGTCAATTGTCCAGTCTCTGTTTTTGTCCCACGTCCAGTCACTGTTCCCGTCTCTGGTATAGCCCCCTGTTCAGTCCACGTTCTCGTCCCCTGTCCAGTCTCTGTTCCAGTCCCCAGTCTCATCCTCTGATCCATCCACCTTCCATGTCCAGTTTAATGTCCCGTCTCTGGTCCTTACCTGTGTCCCTCCTGGCCCCTCTATTCTATTAAAAGCTGCGCGTTTAGAGGGGGGGCTGTGTTCCTCCCTCGTCTCCACCTGTATTCATTTGTAGCTCCGCCTCCTCGTTACCTGTTCCCCAGGTGTTTCCTCTTTCCAGTTCCCTCCAGTGTATTTATACCCCAGTGTTTCCTGGCCTCTTCTGTATATATATAAATATATATATATATATATATATTTATTTTGTTTTTTTAGTGTTAGTTGGTCGGTTCTTCTGTCATGTGCAGCAGGAATAGGATGCGGAGAGCGGACGCAAATGCAAGTTTACATTTATAAAACAAATATAAATATAAACCAAAATAAACATATAACAAGGCAAATAAACAGACTGGGTAAATATGAGAACTACAGAATACACAGAGACCAGAGAGACACAGAGAAAAACCTACAACCTAACAGACGTAAAACATACAAGAACCGAAAAAAGGAAACAGGAAACGCTGGAGTGAAAAACGCTCGGAATCACCTGGGGGAAAATAAACGAGGGGGCGGAGCTACAAACGAATGAAGATGAAAAAACACTTAAGGGGAAGACACAGGAGGAACACAGAGCCACGTGCAGGAGAAGGTAAATAAACAAACAGGAGGACAGATAAAACACAGAGACAGAACAGGACCAGGACGAGACAATTACACAACAAAAACAATACAAAGAAAAAACACCACAGACAGGAGTCAGTATACTCATCTAACCCTCCCACTGTCTGTTACTACACTCTACTGACCCTCTAATAACTCCAGATATACACTGTAGGTCACTGTGTATTGTGGTCTGTTCGGAGGCGGAGGTGGAGGTGGGTGTGTGTGTGTTGGGTGGAGGTGGAGACGTCCTTGTGTCTGGCCTACACCAACAAATGATCCACAGCTGCTACTGTTACACTGCTCAACTCCCCACATTCATTCATGCTGTACAGAACACCGCTCTATAATCCATATAAATAAAACTAACCCCATTAAACCATGTTAATGTTTATGCAACGTCTCAAAATCCAAAATTAAACTTATACAATTAAAGCCATTAAACAATATGCCTCTTATTTAATTAACTTTTAGGCAAACTAGCAAAACTAATGTCATTAAACCACACATTTCATATTTAATTAACATTTAAAAATCTAAAATAAAACTAATAAAATTAAAGCCATTAAAAATTGTGTCATATTTAAATAACATTTAGGCAATATCTCAAAAACGCAAAATAAAACGTAGAAAATTAACGCCCTTAAACAACAAGTTTCATATTTAATGTCTTAAAAATCCAAAATTAAACTAATAAAATTAAAGCCATTAAACCAGATGTTTCATATTTAATTAACATTTAGGCAATGTCTCGAAAATAAAATGAATCAACATTTCGGCAAACTAATCAAATTAAAGCCATTAAACATTTAGGCAATTTCTCGAAAATCCAAAATAAAACGTATAAAACTAACACCATTAAACGACATGTTTCATAATTATTTTAACATTTAGGCAACTTTTCAAAAATCCAAAATCAAACTAATACAATTAAAGCCATTAAACATTATGTTTTATATTTAATTAACATTTAGGCAAACTTATAAAACTAACGCTATTAAACGACGTGTTTAATATTTATTTTACATTAAGGCAACGTTAAAAAATCCAAAATATGTACTGGTATATAAAAAATTCCACAAATGCCTTTGGCCTTTGACCTGGCGGTGAAACGCTGAAGATCATCAGATGTTTAAAAACATTAGTATTATTTTAACAAGCTGTAAAATTTCAAAGGTAATAAATAGGCCTTAAATTTACATTTATCTGAATTTGAAATATTAAATTAGCTATTAAGCTTTAAATTAAATATACCGTACGAGTTTTGCGAGTTGAATAATGGAGATTTAAGCAGCTTCTGAAGAATCACCATTGAAGTCCTTCAGCTCTGAGATGTTTAAACTCCTCAGTCTGAGCTGAATGTAAATCCTGAGAGTTAGATTAGCTGCAGGTTAGCGGATGTTAAGCTGGATCTTACCTGGAGAGACGGAGCTTCAGCTCGCAGGATTTCTCTGAATTAAAGCTGAATTAAAGTGCAGGCCGGGTGTACTGGGAGGGCACTGGGTACGAGTGCGGGTCTGTGTTTCTCTTGTTGGAGGCTGTGTGTGACTCATGAGCCGGATTTAGCGGCGGCGGCGGCGCAGCGCGGTGCTGAGGAGTTAATTTGGGCTCTGTAACCCGAGCTCTTCTCTGTGCTCATGTCTGAACTGTTTGGCAGCTGATCTGTGATTGTATCCATTACAAACAACTCTCAAACAGCAGCCCACAAATCACCAGCGCTAACACTTCCGTTAGCATAGCGCTGCAGCTAATCACGACTGCAGTACTCGACTAATCTGACGATTAATTTTACGATTAGTCGATTAATCATGATTAATTTTATTATGAGGCTCCTAATCGATCCAGTGCATGTTTTACTGCATCTACACAACTAAACTCATTTAAAGACCTGCCCAGATTTTACAGCACATTGTGATAGCTGATCTGAATCTATATAAAATATAAAATATAAAATATATTATAGAAGACATTCATACACACAGGATGTTATACTTGTCTGAAAATTCAGGAAAGTCTATAATTGAGATGTAAATATTAACAGAATGAATATATATATATATATATATATATATATATATATATATATATATATATATATATATATATATATATATATATATACAGTATATATATAAAAATAAGAGAGCACTTAAAAATGATGAGTTTCTTTGATTTTACCAAATTAAAAACCTCTGGAATATAATCAAGAGGAAGATGGATGATCACAAACCATCAAACCACCAAACTGAACTGCTTGAATTTTTACACCAGGAGTAAAGCAGCATAAAGTTATCCAAAAGCAGTGTGTAAGACTGGTGGAGGAGAACATGATGCCAAGATGCATGAAAAAAAAAACTGTGATTAAAAAACAGGGTTATTCCACTAAAGATTTCTGAACTCTTTTTTTGTTATTTCAGCCATTTCTCATTTTCTGTAAATAAATGCTCTAAATGAGAATATTTTTATTTGTAATTTGGGAGAAATGTTGTCTGTAGTTTATAGAATAAAACAACAATGTTAATTTTACTCAAACATAAACCTATAAATAGCAAAATCAGAGAAACTGATTCAGAAACTGAAGTTCTCTCTTCATGTTTTACAGAGCTGTATATACTGGTTTGAATTTGACCATGTTTTGAATTTGTTTTGTAATCATTTTATTGAGAGGGAAATGTTTAAGTACTTAACGTTTTAAATTCATGTAAATTACCATTAAGTCTGTTCATTATTTCTAAATTACTAATTTATTTATTATTATTATTTACCTTCACTTTTAGTATTAATATTTCCCTTCTGTTGCCAGGTTTATGGTTTCCTGCCATGTTGAGTTTGTTCTATAGTCACAAGTGAAAATTCAGGGGGGGGTTTTTTGGGCTACTTTTCTATTTTTTACTTTTTATAAAAAGTCTCAACTACTCATCAGTTCAAAATGAAAATGTGCTATGTTGTTAACGTCTGTGGTGGGCTAGTTTAAGCTTCTGACGGGGGTTTTATACAGATTTGGGCTTTTTTGCTGAACTTGGCAACCCTGGATGCATCTCACAGTAACTCGCTTTCTGCTTTTCTGTATCACTCCAGAGACAGCAGACGCTCTTAATGTGGGATTTAACACTGAGATAACAACTCTTAATTCTCTTCATAACATCTTAGAAAATGTTATTATTGTAGTATTTCTTACGGTGGTGTTTCTGCAGCAGGATCTTCTTCAGGACTGTCAGGCCACTCAGGAGGAGGGATAGCGGCCACGTCCTGCAGCAGTAAGGGAGGCGTGTCCTGCTCCAGACTCTCTGAGTTATCAGGGCCATCAACATCTGCTAAAACCTCGTCTATATCTGGAAATTAAAATCAAATAAATGATTAGATGATTAGTAATTAATCATGAACTCATTCCGTAGTTTTTAGTTCATTTTAAAATGTCTAGTTGTGTCTGTAGTATGAATAAATGCCATGTGAGCTGTTTTTAGTAAAAAAAAAATTGCTCCGGTGGTCCAGTATAACACTGCTTTAGTCTGGTGGAGGAGTTTGGGGGCGGGGAGAAACTATAGGATTTCAGCTCTTGCTCATGAATATTCATACATGCAAACATATCGCCTCTGATTGGCTAACAGCACTGCGACGCAAGGAGGCAGCGAGACGAACAACAGATAGAAACGTTTTAAAACAAAGACATTTTTACACTAATAACAGTCTTTACAATGTTATATGTTACTTTACAACATGTGTAATAATGCCCTGCTAAGTGCAGTTCAGCCACTGACCTAGTCTTAGAGTCTCTGTAAAACACCAAATCCACCGGAGATCCTATTTAAACCTATATTTACTCACACACAGAGGTGGGTAGAGTCCAGGTCCAGATTTTAAACATACACCTACCTATCTCAATTGTACTTGGCTGGTGGTGTTTTTCCTCCATAGACTAATTCTAATCATTTGTTTCTTAGCTCTGAATTACTGGGTAAAGTATATAAACACTGATGTGTTATTCACACAAATAACACAGGAATGAACTGCATGCTGTTCCTAGCGCTGTTAGCTTCTATCTGATGAGACTGCGTCGCCGCCCGGCTTCAGCTCTGCCTGTGGGCGGTCCCGAGCCGAGGTGGGCGGGGCCATGAATACTAATTGACGGGTTGATGTAGACACGGTGCTTTTCCTGATCGACTCGTTTTTCTAACTATATTCTTTTACTAGCTGCTGCAGAGAATGAGGAAGAGGAAGAGTTTCATCATGTGCAGCATCATAAACAACTCAGAGAGACCCACTGTATTTCACTAACAACAAGAACAAGAGGATTTTAGCAGAAGAAGAACTTTAAAGAAAATTAATATAGGAGGTAATTTCTCACAGATTATATTTTTTTGCTGTTATGTATCCCTGCACAGATATTAAAGTACAATAAGAGCATCAGGATTACCTGTGTAAACCTCCAGCACGGCGCTACAGGATGCTGTTCCAAACTGATTTGAAGTTATACACTTAAATATCCCAGAATCCTCGGGATACGCCTCTGTGATGACCAGGGTGCACAGCTCCTCTACAGGAAAACACAATACAGCTGAATTCAGGTTACAGTGCAGTGAATAACAGATCTATTTTGTTTTTTTTTATATCATACACACTTTTCAGATCAACAAACATATTTTAATATCAAACAAAGTTCACCTGAGTAAATATAAAAAGCAGTATTTAAATGATAATTTTATTTATTAAGAGAACAATCTATCCAAACTAACATAGCCCTGTGTTAAAAGTATTTATCCCCTTAATCTAATAACTTGGTTATATGAGTCTTTCACATCTCTGTGGAGGAATTTTGTTCCACTCTATTTTTACAGAATTGTTTTATTTCAGACACACTGGATCAGACTTTAACTAGACCCTCTAAAACCGTTATTTAGTTTATTAACCCATTCAGAGGTGAACTTGTTGTTTGTGTGCTTCGGGTCATTGTCCTGCTGCAGAACCCAAGTACTCCTGAGCTTGAGGTCATGAACTGATTGGCTGGACTGACAATTACTAAATTAATAAATTCTAGTGTAATTTCACTCACCCGGAATACTTGTAGAACTTGCTTCTGAAAACAGAATAAAAAAGACACTTAGCTTCTTTTAGTGTGCACGTATTACTAATAAAAGACTAAATAAAGATTAAAAAACACTTTCAGTCAATCCAAAACATTTTAGACCATCAAAAACGTGTTATAATGACGGAACTGGCACTCATCAGGACCTCCCCAGGAAAGAATAGAAGAAAAAGGGTTTTCTCTGTTGTACAGGATGAGTTAATCAGAGTTTTCAGCCTCAGAAACCACAAGTTAACAAACAGCTCCCCAGATAAGAGTATCTAAATACTTCACAGAGTATTTTAGTTTGTTTAACACTGTTTTTAAGTTACTACATGATTCATTATGTGTTCCTTCATAATCTGATAGATCACTTTAATATTCATTTACTATGCACTGTAGTCTCCATCCCATTCCCATTGCTCTTTATATGGGTCATAAAATACAGTGAGATGTGTATTAATTTTAATATTTTGTTCTATTAAAAATATATGTGCTGTCTCAGAAAAGCAACTGTTTTTAATGCCAAATAATGGACTGGTAAACACATAAATTAATTAATGAATTAATGAACTTAGAAAATTAGGTGAGTTAAACTCCCTAAAGCTAAAGTCCCACCATTATCAAAATAAACTCTAATTGAACTCATGATTAAGATGATTTAGCACACTTTCATTTAGAGTATGTTATTATAGTTAGTCAGTTCTGTAACTCACTCTTTCTGAGAATCCTGAAATCAGCGGAGTCGGGGATCTGCTCGTCCTCTCTGTACCAGCAAACGTTCAGCGGAGGAGTTCCTCTAATCCTGCACTCCAGAACCACCAGCTGCCCTTTCACCGTGCTGACGTCATGGAGACGCTGCAGAACACAACCACAGCAACCCATAATAACACCCGGAGAACACCAGCATTATATACTCAACATTATATACATAATATATTCTATACTCAGCATTATATTCATAAACCAGTTATATTATTAATATTACCTTTATGAATGTGGGAGTCGTGCCTCCGTTTCCTGAATACTGGCATGGGGTCACTGTCTACAGAGAAACGTATATACTCACATTATTATACACACTATAAATATATAAAGAGTGGGTTTGAGAATGTGTATGTGTTTAAGTGTGTAAGTGTGTGTGTGTGGTGTGTTTATATAGTGTGTGTGTGTGTAGTGTGTGTGAGTGTGTGTGTGTGTATGTGTGTGTGAGTGTGTATAGTGTATGTGTGTATAGTGTAGGTGTGTATAGTGTGTGTGTGTGTGTGTGTGAGTGTGTGTGTATATAGTGTGTGTATTGTGTATGTGTGTACAGTGTAAGTGTGTGTGTGTGTGTGTATAGTGTATGTGTGTATAGTGTAGGTGTGTATAGTGTGTGTGTGTGTGTGTGTGAGTGTGTGTGGTGTGTTTATATAGTGTGTGTGTGTGTGTGTGTGTGTATGTGTGTGTGAGTGTGTGTGGTGTGTTTATATAGTGTGTGTGTGTGTGGTGTGTTTATATAGTGTGTGTGTGGTGTGTTTATATAGTGTGTGTGTGTGTGAGTGTGTGTGTGTTTATATAGTGTGTGTGTGTGTGTGTGTGGTGTGTTTATATAGTGTGTGTGTGTGTGTGTGTGGTGTGTTTATATAGTGTGTGTGTGTGTGTGTGTGGTGTGTTTATATAGTGTGTGTGTGTGTGTGTGTGTGTATGTGTGTGTGAGTGTGTGTGGTGTGTTTATATAGTGTGTGTGTGTGTGTGTGTGTATGTGTGTGTGAGTGTGTGTGGTGTGTTTATATAGTGTGTGTGTGTGTGTGTGTGTATGTGTGTGTGAGTGTGTGTGGTGTGTTTATATAGTGTGTGTGTGTGTGGTGTGTTTATATAGTGTGTGTGTGGTGTGTTTATATAGTGTGTGTGTGTGTGTGAGTGTGTGTGTGTTTATATAGTGTGTGTGTGTGTGTGTTTATATAGTGTGTGTGTGTGTGTGAGTGTGTGTGTGTTTATATAGTGTGTGTGTGTGTGTGTGTGTGGTGTGTTTATATAGTGTGTGTGTGTGTGTGTGTGGTGTGTTTATATAGTGTGTGTGTGTGTGTGTATGTGTGTGTGTATAGCGTGTGTATTCGTACTCTCTGGGGACTGATACAGACGGGCTGCACCAGGCTGGACTGTTGGAGAGTGGTGGAGGAAGCTGAGGATGATGAGGAGGAGTAGGATGAAGTTTCTCGGGAGCAGGAGGAGATGGTTACGGACATGGTGGACGTCTTCTTCTGGATCCTGGAGACAGGTGGATATATATATATAATATGTACAGATTAATTTAATACTAGATAAATATAACCTGAGTAAATATAAAAAGAAGATTTTAAATGATAATTACATTTATTAAGAGAAACGATCTATTAAAAAACAATCTGGCCCTTTGTGAAAAAGTATTTCACCCCTAAATCTAATAACTTGGTTGTTTGAGTCTTTCTCATCTCTGTGGAGGAATTTAGTTTCTCTCTTCTTTACAGAATTATTTTAATTCAGACAAATTGTTTGATTTTCCAGCATAAACGTCTAAAACTGTTTAAGATCATCCACAACATCTCATTCAGACTTTAACTTAAAACCTTCATTTAGTTTTTCAGAGACAGTGAACTTGTTGTTTGTGAGCTTTGGGTCATTGTCCTGCTGCAGAACCCAAGTAAAGTACTCCTGAGCTTGAGGTCAGTAAGGAACAGATGGAGGATTCTGATTCTCCTTCAGGATTTTCTGATAAACAGCAGAATTCCTGCTTCCATCAATTACAGCAGGTTTTATCCAGCAGCTCCAGACCATCATAACACACACACACTACCACCCCCATGTTTTACTGTGTTCAGTATGATGATCTTCTTTTCTGAAATTATATGTTAGTTTATAGTTTTACACCAGATGTAATGGGACACACCTTCCAAAAAGTTCTAATTTTGTCTCGTCAGTCCAAAGAACATTAACCCAAAGTTCTTGGAGATCATCAAGATGTTTGTTGGTAAACACTTTTTCAAACAGGGCTAGATTGGTTTGGATAGATTTTTTTTTCTTTAATAAATGAAATTATCATTTAAAAAGTACTTTTTATATTTACTCAGGTTATCTTTGTCTGATATTAAAGTTTGTTTGATAATCTGAAAATTCCAAGTATGACAAAAAACAAGCAAAAATATTCTTTAAGGCACCCTATATTTATAACACAACACAATAATCAATTTAGATCAGCATTTTATGGCCAATATTTTAACACTAATTACTGTGAAACCATTGTGAGTCTTACTGTGCCATTTTCCTGATATCAGGAACGCCGTGTGCGCCCACTCAGTACTGCCGAAAACAGAACAAAAAAAACCTCAATATCTCAATATCACCACACAGCATATAGAGATTTAATTACGACCTGCATAAAGCACACTGTATTGCTCATTGCTATCTTACACCCCACCAATAGTTTATTTTCACTCTATCTTCCTCCTGTCTGGTTTAAACAGCAGCAGAGCTTCTGAATATATCTACACTGATGGGCGTGGTGTTCTGAAATGAGGTGTGTTCAGGTACATTTCTGGAGTTTTATCTTGTTTATCTTGGTAACAGAAAACACAGGAGCTCCACTGACTGAATACAACCTAGACAGACGCCAACAGTCAGACGTTCATCGCTATCTCGGCAACACAGGTAAACAGAATACTAAAAGAGCTTAATAAAAAAAACATTGCTGTTCCCGTAAATGAGCTGCTGGAGCTCCTTCACAGCGTCAACCAGCAGCTCAGTTTCCTCTGCTGAGAAGAGTTTGTTGGACACGTCCAGGTAGCTGCACCGTTACAATAGCAATCCACCAAAGACAGAGCTCACCTGATCTACTCTTAAAGAGAATGATGAGCAAGAGACACTCTGATTGGTTTATTTCATGTTACGCCCAAAATTAAACATACCCATGATTCATTAAGAATTAGAATTAGTACTTTAGTACTTTAGTACTTTTTTGCGTTTATAGGCTTACAATGTGTACTTTTCCTGTTGTTACGATAGCAAAGACACACTGTGCACAGCTTGTTTATACATCACTAAAATAGGCTGCTAAAAATGTATGCACTATTAGTATTAGTACGCAACTGGTACTTTACTAATGTTCTAAGTATGAAGTCCATGTGATCCCTGGGTTTCTCTCCTAATGCTTTACACAATTCAGCTTCCTAAATCTGAATCCTGCTTCACACAGCAACAGGACACTGCAACACTCCGAGCATGAACACAACACAGCTCAGCTGCTCTTAAAGCTACAGGACCGGAGAACCACGGTTACAATGTTTAGCAGGACATCTGAATAAATATATATACCCTAGAAAAAATGAAGAGAGCACTTCAGTTTCTGAATCAGTTTCTCTGATTTTGCTATTTATAGGTTTATGTTTGAGTAAAATGAACATTGTTGTTTTATTCTATAAACTACAGACAACATTTCTCCCAAATTCCAAATAAAAATATTCTCATTTAGAGCATTTATTTACAGAAAATGAGAAAGTTTTAAGAGTTCAGAAATAATCAATATTTGGTGGAATAATCCTGGTTGGTTTTTAGTCACAGTTTTTTTTTCATGCATCTTGGCATCATGTTCTCCTCCACCAGTCTTACACACTGCTTTTGGATAACTTTATGCTGCTTTACTCCTGGTGCAAAAATTCAAGCAGTTCAGTTTGGTGGTTTGATGGTTTGTGATCATCCATTGATCCATTAAATTCCAGAGGTTTATAATTTGGTAAAATCAGAGCTGTATTTATACATACATTCATAAACAACATATTAATATTCAATAAATACTGATGTATGAAAATACAACCACAGGTTGTTCCACAGCTCAGCTGACAAACACCCAGCACAGTTAGTTTTGCAGTTAAACTGATTTCTACACAGTATAATATCTCCTGCACAGACTGATTTAGTGTCACATGAATATAAAACAATATATAATATATAATATAATATCAGGGTGTCTGTAACTGGGTGGGTTGTGAGTGTGTGCTGGGTGCTGTGGTGTAAGTCAGAAAGAAACCCAGCAGAAACCTGAGCAGAGCTCTGGGCTAAATCTGTTGCCCTTTTGCGTGTTGGATTTAGAAACACATGGTGTAGGATAAATCTTCCCCCGCCCCCCCAACCCCCTACCAACGCCCCAGCAACCACCCAACGCCGCCCGTCCGCCTCCCTACAGTCTGGAATGTCAGTAACTGTGACAGCGTGGCACCCAGTGCCCACCGAGCCCTGCTCACCTAATCAGCTCTAATGAATACGCCGACATCTTCCTTATCCAGCATCTTAACAACTGACGAGAGAAGAAAAACGGTCAGCTTGATTTAGGGCGTGTCAGTGTGTCTTTGCTATGGTAACGACGGGAAAAGTACACATTGCACAAAAGTCACGCACTAATGCTCTTAATTAATGATGGGTGTGGTTAGTAATAATTTTGCGCATATTGTGAAATAATAAACCAATCAGTGCGTCTCTTTAAGAGCTCATCATTCTCTTTAAGAGTAGATCAGGTGAGCTCTGACTTTGTTGGATTGCTATTGTAACGGTGCAGCTACCTGGACGTGTTCAACAAACTCTTCTCAGCAGAGGAAACTGAGCTGCTGGTTGACGCTGTGAAGGAGCTCCAGCAGCTCATTTACGGGAACAGCAATGTTATTTTATTTACTATTCTGTTTATTGTTGATGTAAAAGTTGGGTTTGTGCTGCTGTGTGTTCATGTGTGTGTAATAAGTGGGGGTGTACGCTCGGCTCGGCACGGCGCCCGTGTTACCGAGATAGCGATGAACGTCTGACTGTTGGCGTCTGTCTAGGTTGTATTCAGTCAGTGGAGCTCCTGTGTTTTCTGTTACCAAGATAAACAAGATAAAACTCCAGAAATGTACCTGAACACACCTCATTTCCAGAACACCACGCCCATCAGTGTAGATATATTCAGAAGCTCTGCTGCTGTTTAAACCAGGCAGGAGGAAGATAGAAATGAAAATAGAGTGTATAGAACAGGTATATAAACAAATCTGAGATCTAACTGGAACACCATTAGAACACAAAAGCTGATTGCTGTCTCCCATTATTCTTATTATTATTAACATGTGTCTTAATATTGTCTACACATTAAATATTAGCTTTAAGTGTTTAATGATCCATTATAGCTTGACTTTTATACTTCATATTTTATATTTACATTTAAGATTTTATAAATTAATTTAATGCTTTATAAATGTCTGTGTATTTACAAATTGTAATTTATAAAGTATTATTAGTATTATTAGCTTTTCAGAATCACAATATGTAAGATTTATTTAGGGTTATGTGTATTTTAGTTTTGTTTAGTTGTTTTATGTTTAAACCTGTTTTTCTTAGATTTTTACATACTGAACTAATTCTCTAAATATTATATTAATTTCAACCATAGCTAAAACATTTGATTTATTTGAGGATTAAGCAGATTTTCTAATAAACACTAATTAAACTGCCTTTGTGTATCAAAATAATACATATAATTAATAATTATATATGGACCACTGTCTGTTAGTAAAATATATAAATGTAAATTTGTCTTGTATGTACAGTAAATAAAATCCAGGATATTAATCTGGAGTGAATCTGCAGCTCAGTAAAGCAGGACCACACAGAGAGCACGTGCTGCAGATAACAATAACAACTCAGTTACTAATGAGACTAATGTGACGTCAGCATTTATCAATAGTGAGAAAATAACCAATCAAATTAAAATGAATGAGGTTAGACTGTCATATTTTGTTTGTGGTTGTTTTAGCAAATATGGTTTTAATTTTAGCTGTATTAAAACAAAAATCTGAGATAAGTGTTAACTTATTAACAACACTAATGTAAATAAGCAATTAATATATTAAAAAATAAAAAATAAATAAGATGTTGTGCTTCAATTTGCTTTGTAGCAATTATACCAATTGATCAAGCAATAGAGATGTCTGCATTTATTAATAAGATAAGCTGGTGATTTGTACTGGTATAGAAAAGCATGTATTGATCACATGCACACGCAGATGCTGATCATATTAACAAAATATTGAAATGTTGAAGTGCAACTATTTCACTGTAAAAACAAAAAAATAAAATAAAAAAATAAAAAATCAGAAAATTTAGCAGTAAAATATTGGCAGCTGTGTTTGCACATTTTCACCATAAATAATATAATAATTATTATAATAAGGCCACTCTGTCTAAAATATTGCATAATGTTTTTGGAAACTGTAAATTTAAAACTTCTATTTAAAACTTCTATTTACTTATATTTTTACATTACTGTAAAAACTGTAAATTAAAGATTTATACAAATGTGTAGCCTATAGCACTACACACACACACACACACACACACACACACACACACACACTTCTTACACATGTAGAATTAAACAGGAGTATCTTACTGCTGGGTCTCCGGGGGGGGGGTTGGGGGGTCAGTAGGATCCGGCCGGGGGGTCGAGGGGCCGAGAGGACGATCTGCTGATCCTCCGGCTGCAGGTCCCTGTCTGAGAGGAGAGGAGAGAGGGATGAACCCAGTACCTTTACTGGAGAGAGAGAGAGAGAGAAGTAGAGAGAGAGAAGTAGAGAGAGAGGTAGAGAGAGAGAGAGAGAGAGAGAGAGAGAGAGAGAGAGAAAGAGGTAGAGAGAGACGTAGAGAGAGAGAGAGGTAGAGAGAGAGAGAGAGAGAGAGAGAAGTAGAGAGAGAGAGAGGTAGAGAGAGAGAGAGAGAGAGAGAGAGAGAGAGAGAGAGAGAAGTAGAGAGAGAGAGAGGTAGAGAGAGAGAGAAGTGAAGAGAGAGAGAGAGGTAGAGAGGTAGAGAGAGAGAGAAGGAGAGAGAGAGAGAGGTAGAGAGGTAGAGAGGTAGAGAGAGAGAGAAGGAGAGAGAGAGAGAGGTAGAGAGGTAGAGAGGTAGAGAGAGAGAGAAGTGAAGAGAGAGAGAGAGAGAGAGAGAGGTAGAGAGGTAGAGAGAGAGAGAGGTAGAGAGGTAGAGAGAGAGAGAGAGAGGTAGAGAGGTAGATCAGGTTACTGGTTCTCCTGCAGCAGAGCTGACTCCACAGATACAACCAGCTCTCAAATATAGAGTCAGTCTGAAACAGGGGGGCGGCGGCTGCAGGGAAACACTACCACACTGTGGCCCAATCAGGATTCACACATCTAATTAACCGCAGATTATAATCAATACTCCAAACTCCACCCACTAACAACATTAAACTACATTTCAGTTCCTGCAGAAACTGTGAATGGGATGCAGTTCTAAAACTTTTGATCAAAAGCTAGGTGGTTGGGGCGCCGAGTGCACTGCCACTATGATCAGGAGATCGCCGGTTCGAATCCCGGTCATGCAACTTGCCATCAGCTGCCGGAGCCCCGAGAGAGCACAGTTGTTCTTGCTCTCTCTCTGGGTGGGTACAGTACAGTAGATGGCGCTCTCTCTTTCCCCTCATCACTCCTAGGGTGATGTGGATCAGCACAAGGCTGCGTCTGTGAGCTGATGTATCAGAAACGAGTCGCTGCGCTTTTCTTCCGAGCGTTAGCACTGTGATGCTACTTGGCAAAAAGGTTCAAAAAGAGGCGGAGTCTAACTTCACATGTATTGGAGGAGGCGTGTGCTGGTCTTCACCCTTCTGGTGTTGGAGCATCACTAGTGATAGGGGGGGCGGGGAGTCCTAATGAGTGGGTTGGGTAATTGGCCGTGTAAATCGGGGAGAAAATAGGAAAAATTAAAAAAAAAAAAAAAAATTAATGGTTGATAAGGTTTTGATAGATGGTTGCTAAAATGTTGCTATGGTATCCGTCGCAGCTTCTAAGTGGTTGCTAAGGTGATGCTATAGTATCTATGGTGGTTGCTAAGGTGTTGCTGAATGGTTTCTAGGTGGTCATTATGGTATCCTTGGTGGTTGCTCAAAGACTTTTTCAGTAAGAAATAAAAATAAAAAATTATTTTACCCAGTTGGCAGACTTTGAGAGGGGCGGGGCATCAATGGATTGAGAGAAGCAGGATGGTGGTTTCTACAGAACCTATAGGAGAACCCCTGTGGAGAGAACTTAGAACAGAAGCTGGGAGAACACTTTAAATCACTTCAGAGTAATATAACAAATTATTTTATGTGAGTTTCTGTAATGTCTGATTATTCTCTGCTTTCTTGTTGAACAAATAAACATTTTAATACCAAAGTGTTTATAACTGTAACAGGTCTGGAAGCCGTGGTGGTGCATTTTCTGAATGATAGCAGGGATAACTATAATTTTTGGCTAAGACTGTACATATATGAGCAAATAAAAGCATAATGTTGGTGTTTTTTGTAAAAGTGTGTTTCATATTTGCAAAAATGTCTTTGGGGGTTTTATTAAATCATTAGTAGGCTTGTCACGATAAAAAAAAAAAATTGCAAACGATATGTTGGCCCAGAAATTATTGCGATAAACGATATTGTTGGCATTTTAAGACCATTAAGGCCACCAACATAACAGCATAACAAAGGAATTGCACCCTTTTAAAGACAATAAACCTAATTTTGGAACCCGAAAAAATTTCCATCTTGAACCAAAGTAGAATATAGTCATTAATAAATATATATATATATATATATATATATATATATATACACACACACACATTGCTAAGTGCGGAGGCAGGCAGTGTGTCTTTGTTTTGCATAACACAATCTAAAACCAAATATTTTCATTTGGGATTAAAGCTCGACATTTAAGTGGAAGTATTAACGTATTCAATATGTTTTGTACTTAAATTTGGCAAGTAACTTATTGTAAAATGTACTATTACAGAACAAATAGTAAATATACAGTACTGTGACATATATAGTTACCGCTCTGGCTTTAGTGATAATGTGGGTTTGGAACGATTTCTAACATTTTAGTATTGTAGCACATAAACAATATATCAGAGAAATAGTATTTACAAAATATGTAGTGAAATAAAAGTTAATACTCCAGTAGATACAAGATACAGTATATTAGTACTTAAGTTCTAAAATGCTGTATCTGTATCTACTGGAGTATTATTTTTACTTTACTACTATACGTAAGTACAGTAGTGAAATAGTAATAATACTCCAGTAGATACAGATAGTACTTAAGTACAGTAGTGTAATAAAAATAATACTCCAGTAGATACAGATAGTACTTAAGTACAGTAGTGTAATAAAAATAATACTCCAGTAGATACAGATAGTACTTAAGTACAGTAGTGAAACAGTAATATATCTCTGTTGTAAATTATTGTTGTGTTTGGTTCAGATTTACCTCAGCTTCAGGTTTGAGCTAAACTCAGTCAAGCTAAGTAGCTAATGTTAGCTAACGGTCGCTAAATAAGCTACGTAAGTCTAGTTAGCTAGCTAACTAGCTATGCTAAGCTAAGTAGCTAGCGAGCTAACCTAGTTAGCTTAGTAGTTTTGGGTAAGTTTACACAAGAAAATGTCACCATAAGCCAAAATTAATAATCTTTTTTGTGAGTCTGGTCTATTTTATAAACAGGATAATGTTATAATGTTATATCTAAATTATTTGGTAACTTACTAGACTAAGCTAGTTCTGGGTTAGCTAAGCTAATTAGCTAGCTAGCTCACACAACTGAGTTCTAATAAACTCTCTAAACAAACAAAGCTGCATTTTTCTAATTTAAAATTTAAAAATCTATATTTAATATTTAAAATGATGAATTCCCTCCTCACATCCCATTCCTTTAAATACTAAACAGCTCCTACTCACAGTATTACCCAGCTGTAATCGGTCAGTGTACTGTTTATTAATTAACGTTAATTTATTTATTTTCCTGAGGTTTGAGGCTAAATCAAAAATAGAAAATTGGATGTGAAACGAATTATTGATTTTTTTATGTAGTGTAGTCTACAAGAAATAAGTATTTATAATTAATTGCATTTTTAGTTTTTAATCTAAAAAAAAAAATTCTGATTTGTCCATTTTTGCATTTTCAGATTTATCAGATTCATCTGACTATACCATCAGATTTGTGTAACAAGATACAAAAAAGGACAAATCTGAAAATCGAGAGAAGATTTACCTTTTAATTTTTCTTGAAATTCTTTTTGCGAAAGGCTGAAATGAAAAACTAGATTATTAAAAACATTGGATAAAAACACTTTTTTCCCCATTCAGTATAGTGAAAAAGAAATGTGTTTTATACCCAATTTTCTATTTTTGAATTTAGCTTAATACAGTCAGAAAATTTGTTACACTGACAATAATCACATGTTTGGTTATAATGAGCTGTTTAAGCCTAAAATCACACTATAATTATATCAGCCCAGACTATTTCTGAATACTGATACCATATTCAAAATTTAATCAGATAAATACAGTGAGCAGATCATTCGTGTTTTTCTCTTATTGTGGGAATCTGACTAAATATTTTATATGTCCTATAAATCATATCAGAAATAGTTATATGAATGTAAAACATTAAATTGAAGCATTTGAACATTTGACATGTAGACACTAAAAATACACTTTTAAAAGTGATAGTTTAGTTTTATCTCCAGCACTAACCCTTAATCACTCCTACATTCTGACTCCTCACATTAAAACTGTTTTACAGGGAATTTCACTCTCTTACATAATTTTTACTAGTAACTCCAGCTACACATATCTATAATAACTTTATCACTAGTAGAAATTGTGATAATCATATATATAAAAACACTGCACGATTCTTTCTTTAATAATATTTTTTTATTGTGGGTTGATAAATTTGACTGAATCGACATGGAAATGACATTTTTAACTGATTTCATTAGTTTAAAAAAATCAAACAAATCTACTTCTAATGGTAAAAGTTAGAAATGCAATAAAACTTAACAGTTCAGCAATAAAACATGCAGTGAGACTTACATGATTAGGCACATTACAGTAACAATGATGCATTTTATCATCATTTATATGGCTTATACAGTAGCAGTACTAAAATACAGAGGATATATTACATATAACACAAAATACAGACGTATACACATTTTAAAATGAGATGATAATAAAATGAGCAGTTTAACAGAATTTTCGCATTAGTGCAAAAGGTGTAAATATTCCAACAATGCATTCCCACACACACACACACACACACACACACACACACACACAGACGATGAGTAGAAAATATACGTATAAAACAGTGCAACTGCTATTTACATTCACTACAGTACAAACAGACCTATAGCGGACGCTAATGTAAACACTTCAGAAATACCTTAAACCAGTTTTTAACAAAGTGCAGCTATATTTTTGTTTTAATACTTATTATGGAAGATGCATTAATTCTTCATTTTTATAAACTGTGCAATTTTAACTGTGTTTAATGCTTAGATGATGAACCTGTCTCAATAAAAATATGTATAAAACGCTGTAGCACTCTACCCTAAATATATTTCTAGAAGTATAACATGATAAAACGCTTACTGTGTCCCTTATACTCAATACTTATATAATACTGTGTTCATATGATGCAGCTCTGTTTGGCCTGATAACTAGTTTTAAAAGGATGATATAATTTTCCCCAAAAGAACTGAACTAAACAACATTTTAAGATTTTAAGACCAGTTTATATCACTGATATATTTATATATTGACGACATATCATAACAATGACACTGAACCGTTTTAAAGAGTAATATACTTAGTATAGTAGTATATTTTTTAACTGCCCAGCTCTGCAAAAATAATTGAGGTCTTGTTCAAATATATTGTGCGATAAATTAATATTATAATTATTGTAACAGGCCTAGATGTAGTAAACTAAAGATTTAAAAAAACAAATGGATGTGTTTTTCTTTGGACGGCGACAATATAAATTCACACAATCGATATCACACGACTTCTTCACTTCTGCACTTTCACTTTCCATCTGCTGTGTCCCTTTAAACAACCAGACAACCTTCTAATAACATTACAACCAACATTACTCTACTTACTACTGACTTCCTGCAGGCAGGACAGCATCCAAACACTACTGTAGTACACTGTAATACTACTGTAGAGTATTACTGTTTAATACTGTTGTAGCTGCTACTGAACCGAAGCTCAGTATTCTACTCTATTTAAGCTTTTTACTCAACTGAAGTCTGATTTCAGTCTCTCCTTTATTTTACCTCAATCTACCTCACTCTCTCTGCCTCACTCTACCACGCTCTGCCTCACTCTAACACGCTCTACCTCACTCTCTCTGCCTCACTCTACCACGCTCTGCCTCACTCTACCACGCTCTGCCTCACTCTAACACGCTCTACCTCACTCTCTTTGCCTCACTCTACCACGCTCTGCCTCACTCTACCACGCTCTACCTCACTCTATCTGCCTCACTCTACCACGCTCTGCCTCACTCTACCACGCTCTACCTCACTCTCTCTGCCTCACTCTCTTTGCCTCACTCTACCACGCTCTGCCTCACTCTACCACGCTCTACCTCACTCTATCTGCCTCACTCTACCACGCTCTACCTCACTCTCTCTGCCTCACTCTACCACGCTCTACCTCACTCTCTCTGCCTCACTCTACCACGCTCTACCTCACTCTCTCTGCCTCACTCTAACACGCTCTGCCTCACTCTCTCTGCCTCACTCTCCACGCTCTACCTCACTCTCTCTGCCTCACTCTAACACGCTCTGCCTCACTCTCTCTGCCTCACTCTCCACGCTCTACCTCACTCTCTCTGCCCCACTCTACCACGCCTCACTCTCCACGCTCTACCTCACTCTCTCTGCCTCACTCTCCACGCTCTACCTCACTCTCTCTGCCTCACTCTCCACGCTCTACCTCACTCTCTCTGCCCCACTCTACCACGCTCTGCCTCACTCTCTCTGCCTCACTCTCCACGCTCTACCTCACTCTCTCTGCCTCACTCTCCACGCTCTACCTCATTTCCTTACTCTGCTCTACCTCACTCTCTGCCTCACTTTCTATCTGCTTCACTTTGGCATGCTTGGCCACACTCTGCCTCACACTACTACGCTCTGCCACACTCTACTCTATATGCCTTACTCTACCATGCTTTGCGACACTCTATCACACTCTACCTAATTTCTTACTCTACAACACTGTACCTCACTCTACCTCACTCTTTACCTCACTCTACCCCACACTTTACTCTACGACTTACTCTACCATGCTTTGTAACACTGTACCTCACTCTACTCTACCTCATTTTCTTACTCTACCACACTCTACCATGTTCTGCCACACTCTACCTCACTTTATTCTACCTCACTCTACCTCTGCTTTGCCACACTCTATCTCATGCTCTCTCTGTCTCATTTTCTTACTCTACTTCACTCTCTGCTTCACTTTCCAATGTTCTGCCACAATCTACCTCACTCTCTATCTACCTCACTCTCTATCTACCTCACTCTCTATCTACCTCACTTTCACTCTGCTATTCTCCGCCTCGCTCCGCCTCCAGTCTTGTTATGTCCACAGTCTGCAGAGCTCCCTCTGGTGCTGGATGCAGGTAATGCAGTCTGAGTTTGCTGTTATTCATTTGAATATAAAAATAATATAATTGTCCTCGCAGACTTTCTTGTATCATACTGGGTTCTCTGATTAGATGATGCACCTAAATAACACTAATAATTAATGCTTTTTTATTTAGTCACACTTGAAAGTTAGTAAGAATACATATATGTAATCTGCATAAAATGCATAACAACACTATACATGTAATAATAAAAGCACATTTTTCAATACGGCAAATTTATAATCCCTACTCAAGCAGTTTCATCAATGTTGAAATGTTTGGAATTATTATTGTATCTTCTAAAGATTTAAAGCAAGTAAATCAGCATCACACAGTTACACTGTTTTCATAGATAATATTTCTGATAATGCTCTTGATATGGTTGAGAGTTTAAGTGAGCAGGATATTCAAAAAGGATATTCATATTACATTTTACATCAAATGATCTCTCTTTAGATAAGAATCCTTTGTGTGGGGGTGGGGCAGTTTTGATTTGCACATAAACACAGTTTTTATAGTAGATTACACAAACGCTGAACAAATACGCAGAATATCCCAAACTAATCAGAATAATATATCTGTCAGTTGATTAAAGTCTGTGAGGAATGTTTGAGTTGGTTCTGTAACACTACTGACATCCGGCCTCAGAAACTACATTTCCCACAATCCAATTTACTGTTAACTACATGTGATTTATATTTTAGTCCTGTGGAGCATTTTGTTATTAAAACATAATCATTTATATTTGGATAATGGAGACAGGGACTGTAAAATAATTTTTTCATTGTTTCTTAAACTTTATGATTATCATAAACAATTTCTAAAAGTAAAATATATGTGGAATAAAAACAAAAAACATTAATGTAACAGTAAAATCTTATTTCTTATTATTTTTGCACTCTGATACTTCATTCTGATTCCTAATTCTACCGGATCAGTTTTATTGCATTCGACCCTGAGCAAAGTTCTCTCCAACAAATCACAGTCTGTCAAATCACCGCCCAGCCAATCACTGACCAGCGAATCACAGTCTGTCAAATCACTGTCTGGAAAATCACCGACCAGTGAATCACCATTAGGCAAATCACAGTCCGGCAAATCACCGTACAGTAAATCACCGTACAGTAAATCACCGTACAGTAAATCACCGTACAGTAAATCACCGTACAGTAAATCACCGTACAGTAAATCCCCAATCAGTAAATCACCGTACAGTAAATCACCGTACAGCAAATCACCGTACAGTAAATCACCGTACAGTAAATCACCGTACAGTAAATCACCGTACAGTAAATCCCCAATCAGTAAATCACCGTACAGTAAATCACCGTACAGTAAATCACCGTACAGTAAATCACCGTACAGTAAATCACCGTACAGTAAATCCCCAATCAGTAAATCACCGTACAGTAAATCACCGTACAGTAAATCACCGTACAGTAAATCCCCAATCAGTAAATCACCGTACAGTAAATCCCCAATCAGTAAATCACCGTACAGTAAATCACCGTACAGCAAATCACCGTACAGTAAATCACCGTACAGTAAATCACCGTACAGTAAATCACCGTACAGTAAATCCCCAATCAGTAAATCACCGTACAGTAAATCACCGTACAGTAAATCACCGTACAGCAAATCACCGTACAGCAAATCACCGTACAGCAAATCACCGTACAGCAAATCACCGTACAGTAAATCACCGTACAGTAAATCACCGTACAGTAAATCACCGTACAGCAAATCACCGTACAGTAAATAACCGTACAGTAAATCACCGTACAGCAAATCACCGTACAGCAAATCACCGTACAGTAAATCACCGTACAGTAAATCACCGTACAGTAAATCACCAATCAGTAAATCACCAATCAGTAAATCACCACTGAAAGAGCGAGTTCTGTCCCAGCGTCATGAAATAGATCTGACTGCTGCCTCCTGATTGGACAGACGCAAAAAAGACCTGCAAATAAACACAGAGATTAACAGAGTTTTTTAATATAATGAATAATAACTTCTGTATTTATAAACACTTCCTACACACTTTATAATAAGATAATAAGATATAATAAGATATTAATGATCATTTAAAATGTGTTTATCAGATCATACCTTATCGTTTCTCTCGCAGAGGAATTTGAGTTTCTGAGCTTTTTTGTGCATAAAGACTCCGTCTAAACTCCCGCTCTCCGCTGATCTCAGCTCAATCGCCTTCTCTCCCCAACCCATCACCTGATTCGACTGAAGATACGCTGCAGAGAGAATACACTCATCAATATAAACACACACACCAGCTATTATTATTATTATTACATTACCTGGAAAACAATATTAATTCATATAAATTAATATAAATTAGAACATTTAGCTACAGGTTTTGTAGTTTAACTGTTGTGTTCCAGGGATTTATGGTGAATTCATCCAAAATATGTCTCACTTTTTACAACGTGCCAGATTAGATCTGTTAGTGATACAGATTTATACAAAAGTGTTTTACTGTATTTTACACATCAAACAGAACGTAATAATCTCCAGATAGGAGCAGTACTGTACTGTGTGTAGGACTGATTTATTTAAACATATAGATAGTAGTGACTCTATAATAATACTGCTTTACTACCTGATGATGTGAAAAACTATCCACAGTACTGCCCATAGCTCTGCCCATAGTACTGCCCATAGTACTGCCCATAGCTCTGCCCATAGTACTGCCCACAGTACTGTCCATAGTACTGCCCATAGTACTGCCCACAGTACTGTCCATAGCTCTGCCCATAGTACTGCCCACAGTACTGCCCATAGTACTGCCCATAGTACTGTCCATAGTACTGCCCATAGTACTGCCCACAGTACTGTCCATAGTTCTGCCCATAGTACTGCCCACAGTACTGCCCATAGTACTGCCCATAGTACTGCCCACAGTACTGTCCATAGTACTGTCCATAGTACTGCCCATAGCTCTGCCCATAGTACTGCCCACAGTACTGTCCATAGCTCTGCCCATAGTTCTGCCCATAGTACTGCCCACAGTACTGCCCATAGTACTGCCCATAGTACTGCCCACAGTACTGTCCATAGTACTGTCCATAGTACTGCCCATAGTACTGCCCATAGCTCTGCCCATAGTACTGCCCACAGTACTGCCCACAGTACTGCCCATAGTACTGCCCACAGTACTGCCCATAGCTCTGCCCATAGTACTGCCCATAGTACTGCCCACAGTACTGTCCATAGTTCTGCCCATAGTACTGCCCACAGTACTGCCCATAGTACTGCCCATAGTACTGCCCACAGTACTGTCCATAGTACTGTCCATAGTACTGCCCATAGCTCTGCCCATAGTACTGCCCACAGTACTGCCCATAGTACTGCCCATAGTACTGTCCATAGTACTGCCCATAGTACTGCCCACAGTACTGTCCATAGTTCTGCCCATAGTACTGCCCACAGTACTGCCCATAGTACTGCCCATAGTACTGCCCACAGTACTGCCCATAGTACTGCCCATAGTACTGCCCACAGTACTGCCCACAGTACTGTCCATAGTACTGTCCATAGTACTGCCCATAGCTCTGCCCATAGTACTGCCCACAGTACTGCCCATAGTACTGCCCATAGTACTGTCCATAGTACTGTCCATAGTACTGCCCATAGTACTGCCCATAGTTCTGCCCATAGTACTGCCCACAGTACTGTCCATAGCTCTGCCCATAGTACTGCCCATAGTACTGCCCATAGTTCTGCCCATAGTACTGCCCACAGTACTGCCCATAGTACTGCCCATAGTTCTGCCCATAGTACTGCCCACAGTACTGTCCATAGCTCTGCCCATAGTACTGCCCATAGTACTGCCCATAGTACTGCCCACAGTACTGCCCACAGTACTGTCCATAGTACTGTCCATAGTACTGCCCATAGCTCTGCCCATAGTACTGCCCACAGTACTGCCCATAGTACTGCCCATAGTACTGCCCATAGCTCTGCCCATAGTACTGCCCACAGTACTGCCCATAGTACTGCCCATAGTACTGCCCACAGTACTGTCCATAGCTCTGCCCATAGTACTGCCCATAGTACTGCCCATAGTTCTGCCCATAGTACTGCCCACAGTACTGTCCATAGCTCTGCCCATAGTACTGCCCACAGTACTGTCCATAGTACTGCTCTTAGTTCTGTCCACAGTACTGCCTGTGGTGCTACTACAGTACTGCTAACAGTGCTGCACACCGCACTGCCACAGTACCACCCACCCTGTACTACACTCTACCCCCCCTCAGTATGGTGGCGCTGTGCCCGGCGGGTACCGGCTGCTGGTTTATTTTGGGTACTCACCGACCGAGGCGGGCATCTCTCCCCACTGCAGCACCGTCTCCTTGGTGATTCGGCCGAAGGTGTCGATGAAGATTCCCTCATCCTCATAACAAACCAGCAGCTCCATCCCACTGCTGCCCGGCAGGATAATCACCGCGTGAGGACGAATCACACCCTGGATCTGCAGCACACACACACACACACACACACACACACACACCCAATATATTAAAATATAAACAATATAAAAACAAGGTTCATCCACATTTTAACCAATACATTTCCATCACTTTTTCATGCTTATAAGGCAATTTTTTCATGACCACACGATTTTAAATCATCAGTGCAAACGTGGACAATAAAACCCAAAATCAACTAAAACTGTAATTAAAACTGATTATAGTAGGCCTAAAACAAATCTGATCAAATTGTTCACACACAATCTTTAATAATAAAGTGTGAGTCAGATCCTGAGAACTCTGCTGTGTAGAGCTGAATTACTGAATTAACTCTGAGCTAAATGCTAAGCTGAAGCTCAAAATAGATTTTCTCCATTGATAAAACACATGAAACACAAAGATTTGTACAGCAAATTTTCATGACTTTTCCAAAACTTTCCCAGGCCTGGAAATGACTATTTTCAAATTCCATAACTTTTCCAGATTTTTCATGACCGTACGGACCCTGTAAAAAATACAGGACATTTTGTGAGGTTTCACCAGATCTAACATATAGTCCATATTTACAGTCCATATATATTCTCCACAGTGCCGCCTGAATTTAAGGTGTGTCCAAACTTATGACTGGTACTGTATTCCTCCACTGATTAGAACTGATCTCCTGAGTCAGGTCACTCCAACTCCACACACTTCAGCTCAGGTATGGCCTGATTAGAATCAGGTGTGTGTGGATCAGGAGAGATTTCTAAATGTTCAGGTGAGAGAATTACATTATATTCACATTTAGCTAATTACATTTCAAATTCCTTAAAAATGGTGCTGAACTGTGCTCAGTTTATTCAGTGTAGCTTTTTATTAGTTTTTTCTCTAAAAAATCTATTTGAGTCTCATTAATAAACTGGCTGCAGTTCCCTGCCTGACCACCAGAGGTCAGCATCACCAGAATACTGACTCTGTTTCCCTGACAACCAAACCAGCTGTACTGAATCACTGCCCACTTCATCCTCCGTACCTGAACTCACCTGAACTCACCTCCAACCCACACACAGCTCTCTCTGAGCTCTGATACCAGATTATACTGAGCGTTTACTGATCACTGCTGCTACACAACCAGCTCTCTTATAACATGTATATTATATATATATATATTATACAGCTCTATAAAAAAATGAAGAGAGCGCTTCAGTTTCTGAATCAGTTTCTCTGATTTTACTATTTATAGGTTTATGTTTGAGTAAAATGAACATTGTTGTTTTATTCTATAAACTACAGACAACATTTCTCCCAAATTACAAATAAAAATATTCTCATTTAGAGCATTTATTTACAGAAAATGAGAAATGACTGAAATAACAAAAAAGATGCAGAGCTTTCAGACCTCAAATAATGCAAAGAAAACAAGTTCATATTCATAAAGTTTTAAGAGTTCAGAAATAATCAATATTTGGTGGAATAATCCTGGTTGGTTTTTAATCACAGTTTTTTTTTATGCATCTTGGCATCATGTTCTCCTCCACCAGTCTTACACACTGCTTTTGGATAACTTTATGCTGCTTTACTCCTGGTGCAAAAATTCAAGCAGTTCAGTTTGGTGGTTTGATGGTTTGTGATCATCCATCTTCCTCTTGATTATATTCCAGAGGTTTTTAATTTGGTAAAATCAAAGAAAATCATCATTTTTAAATGTCTCTTATTTTTCCCCTGTATATATATATATACACAGAGGTATTTAGGTACGTATGTTTTATTTATGTAGATATGTATATATATATTAGTATAATGCAGGTAACTATTTTTTTCTTCTACACATCAGTTTATATATTTTTTATTCTAGTATTTATTGTTATTGGGTCACTGTTTTACATTACTTTTTCTAAATGCAATTTTTTTCATGCTGCTGTAACAAATTAACTTCTCTGATGTGGGATCAATAAAATTAAATCTAATCTAATCTAATCTAATCTAATAAGCACTGACCAAACTGTACGTTTCATTACAGAGTGTAAAATAATCCTGTTTAATTGTTTCATTGGAGTTGCTGAAAAATGAAATAAGAATAACTGTTCCGTGCATGAAAGAGCATTTAAACAGCAGAATAGCAGAATCTGTGTTAAAATATGATAAATAATGTGTATTTTGAAAATATATTTATATAATTGTGATATAATATGTTCACCATATCACTCAGCAGCTCTATCAGTGTGTGATTATGTACACTGAGGGCGCTGGCTTTTATACTGTTCAAATCGTTATCGGAATTGTATTGCACCAATGGAAATTATATTGTGATATAGATTTTTGTCATGTCATCTATCCATCATTTTCTCCAAAATTTACACAGCTAATTATACATGTGAAGTCAGACTCCGCCTCTTTTTGAGCTGCTGCTAATGCAGCATTGCCGAGTAGCATCACAGCGCTAACGCTCGGAGGAAAGCGCAGCGACTCGGTTCTGATACATCAGCTCACAGACGCAGCCTTGTGCTGATCCACATCACCCTAGGAGTGATGAGGGGAAAGAGAGAGCGCCATCTACTGTACTGTACCCACCCAGAGAGAGAGCAAGAGAGAGCCAACTGTGCACTCTCAGGGCTCCGGCAGCTGATGGCAAGCTGCATGAACAGGATTCAAACCAGTGACAATCATCATTTTTTGATCGTGTTCTTGACCTCGCTGTTCCTCGCTCTATATCCAGTCTACTTAAATACGTATGTCACATGATCACAGTCTGTAGTATGAAGAGCTCCCTCTGCTGCTGCATGCAGGTAATGCAGCTCAAGTTTTCTGTTATTCACAACATTACTACAGCTTTTTTGATGCGTTTATCAGGAAATATTTTATTGTAATAATGATAAAAATATGATTCTCTCTCTCTCTCTCTCTCTCTCTTTCTCTCTTTCTCTCTCTCTCTTTAACACACACTGATCTCAGATCTGTACTTGCCTGGCTGAGAGAGTGAATCTCATCCTCCAGCTGAGCCACAACAATCCTCAGCATCAGCACCGGCATCCAGAGCCGCAGAGCTATCTTAATCCTCTGCCTGGGGATTCTCATCAGCACTGCCGCCACGCACCCAGCGCCACAGCCCGCCGCCAGTGGGAGTGTGTGCGTGCACCGCTACAGGTGTGTGTGTGTGTGTGTGTGTGTGTGTGTGTCAGAGAGAGAGCCTGCATAAGAAAGTGTGTGATGATACGGAGCGAGAGAGGAGAGAGATGCTGCAGGACGAGTGTGATTTCATTTAAACACGACGGAGAGAAAGAGAGAGAGAGAGAGCGTGTGGATAGAGAGAGTGCGCGGGCGAGCAGAGGAGAACGAGGAAGAGTAAACAAAAATAAATAACCCGATAAATATATAAATATATAAATATATAAAACGGTGAGAAAGCTGGAGATCAGCGCTGTGGATCCGTCACTCTACAGCTCTATACTGATATACGGGATACACACACACACACACACACACACACACACACACACACAGTACAGATGGGGGGGTATTTTTAGAGCAGTAACTGGTGTACAGTATGTGGGGCAGTAGATTCACAGTGAGCGGGTATTAAAGTCGTAGGCGGAACCAAAGCTCTCTCTCTCTCCCTCTCTCTCTATCACTCTCCTTTACTCTCTTTCTCCCTTTTGTATCTATCTTTCCCTCTGTATCTCACTTCTTTCCTCTTTCTCTCTCTCCTTTACTCTCTCTCTCATTCTCTCCTTATATCTTTTACTCTTTCTCTTCCTCTCTGTATCTATATTTCCCTCTCTCTCTCCTTTTCTCTCTCTGTATTTACCCTTTCCTCTCCATTATCTGATAATGCATAGAGCTAACACAGTGTTTATAAAGGTTTATAATGTGTTTATTACTGTAGTTATTAGCAGTAACTCACGTGGGTGGGCAGGTACAGATCATACGGGGTTCCTGAATCCACATCGATCGCATGGAATCCGGACGCCGACCCATAGATGACCTTTAACCTCTGTCCGTCCTCCACCGTCAGATCAACAAACAGCGGCTTCTGCTGCAGCGCCGGAAACGACTGCAGAGATCATCATACATAACCATCACATCATCATACATCACCATCACACATCATCATACATCACCATCACACATCATCATACATCACCATCACACATCATCATACATAACCTTCACACATCTTCATACATCACCATCACACATCATCATACATCACCGTCACGTATCATCATACATCACCATCACACATCTTCATACATCACCATCACACATCATCATACATCGCCGTCACACATCATCATACATAACCTTCACACATCATCATACATCACCATCACACATCATCATACATCACCATCACACATCATCATACACCACCATCACACATCATCATACATCACCATCACACATCATCATACATCACCATCACACATCATAATACATAACCTTCACACATCATAATACATAACCATCACACATCATCATACATCGCCGTCACATATCATCATACATAACCATCACACATCATCATACATCACCATCACACATCATCATACATCACCATCACACATCATTATACATCACCATCACACATCATCATACATCACCATCACACATCATCATACATCACCATCACACATCATCATACATCACCATCAGACATCATCATACATCACCATCACACATCATCATACATCACCATCACACATCATCATACATCACCATCACACATCATCATACATAACCATCAGACATCATCATACATCACCATCACACATCATCATACATCACCATCACACATCATAATACATAACCTTCACACATCATAATACATAACCATCACACATCATCATACATCACCATCACACATCATCATACATCACCATCACCATCATCATACATCACTATCATAAACTAAAAACCTCTATTACTAATACATAACACATCACTAAACAACTAATAATAATAAATAATAAATGTTCGCTTCATTATTTAATGTAAATTTAAATTGTAATTTAAATATTTATGTTTAAATTTATGTTCCTGCTAAATTTCTGAATATTAAATAATAAGTTATACTCCCAGTGGAAAATATACTCAGCTGCAGTATAACTGAGGGCTGCTGCCAATGTGCTTAGAATTTAAATAGAGTTTGGGTTATATTAACAGTGTTAATATATGAATTTACTTAACTTACGTTATAATGAGTTACATGGACTTCGTTAACTGAGTTATATTGAATTGAGTTATTGGAACTGAGCTAGCTAAGTTATATTAATTAATTAGTTATATTAACTGAGTTAACTGTGTTATATAAATTGAGTTAACTGTGTTATACGAACTGGGTTAACTGTGTTATATAAATTGAGTTAACTGTGTTATATAAATTGAGTTAACTGTGTTATATGAACTGGGTTAACTGTGTTATATAAATTGAGTTAACTGTGTTATATGAACTGGGTTAACTGTGTTATATAAATTGAGTTAACTGTGTTATATAAATTGAGTTAACTGTGCTATATAAATTGAGTTAACTGTGTTATATAAATTGAGTTAACTGTGTTATATGAACTGGGTTAACTGTGTTATATAAATTGAGTTAACTGTGTTATATAAATTGAGTTAACTGTGTTATATGAACTGGGTTAACTGTGTTATATAAATTGAGTTAACTGTGCTATATAAATTGAGTTAACTGTGTTATATAAATTGAGTTAACTGTGTTATATGAACTGGGTTAACTGTGTTATATAAATTGAGTTAACTGTGTTATATAAATTGAGTTAACTGTGTTATATGAACTGGGTTAACTGTGTTATATAAATTGAGTTAACTGTGCTATATAAATTGAGTTAACTGTGTTATATAAATTGAGTTAACTGTGTTATATGAACTGGGTTAACTGTGTTATATAAATTGAGTTAACTGTGTTATATGAACTGGGTTAACTGTGTTATATTAATTGAGTTATATGAAATGTTATCATATTGTCTTATATGAATTGTGTAATACGAATTGAGTTATATGAACTGGGTTAACTGGGTTATATTAATTGAGTTATATGAAATGTTATCATATTGTCTTATATGAATTGTGTAATACGAATTGAGTTATATGAACTGGGTTAACTGGGTTATATTAGTTGAAGTATTGTTATACAAATTGAGTTATTTTTATTGAGTTATAGAAACTGAGGTGACTGAGTTACATGAACTGAGTTAATTGTGCTATATGAATTTAGTTAACGTTATATAAATTGAGTTATTGTTATATTTATTGAGTTATATGAACTGAGTTAATGTTAACTGTGTTATGTATTGAGTTATTGGTGTTATATAAGCTCTGTTTGCTGTATATTAAGGATATATGTGTTCTGTTTGAGGTTCTATAATAAGTATTAAAAGGACGAGAGCAGTGAAGTGGGACGAGTCTCTGGGGGGCGGGACTAAACTGGGACGGGGGTGAAGGTGACCTGCTTTACTGGGACAGTTTATAGTCTGATTTACCTGAAGAGAAGATCTGATTTATAAACCAGTATATTTATTTATTACTGGTTGGTTTGGTTGTTCTGGGATGAGTTTTGAATATATTTATTATAATTTGATGAGTAAACTGTAGAATATATTAGTAAATGTTTATTACTGTATTATTACTCTGCAGTAACACACTTACTTTAAAGGCCATGAACTTGTGGTAGGGTTTAGGAGCCCAGGCGTAAACCTCCACTGCGTTCTTCAGAGCGATCACCAGGAACTTTATCTTCTCATATCGAACTGAAATCATCATTAATAACATTTCACTCTTAATCACAGTCAGAATGTATCTCAGAATACACTACACTCAATATATACACAGATTATTACTCATTAATAAGCATTAAACACAAAACTATATACACATCACACACCTTTAATAAAACAGAGCAAAACAACAAGAACACAAATCAACTGATAACTGATGATATTGAATCTAATAAAAACCTAATGATCAATTAGATTTATTGCTAATTAGGTCTGTCACGATAAGATTGTTTTGTGGACGATATATTGTCCAAGAAATGATTGCGATACACAATATTTTTGTAATTTTAAGACTATTTAATGCCACTGACATAATGATAACAGAATAGCATAAAAAACAATTGTACACTTTTTAAAGACAGCTAAATGTTAATTAATCATTTATTAAAATTAGTTTGTGAAATATATACTTATTTCTTCACCTGCTTTATGTCACAGCATGACTGGAGCTAAAATACTGTTCACTCTTATATATGTGAACAAACATACAAATAAACACAATAGATGAAAAATATCACGATTATCAACAATTATTGAGATCATGTTCATTTATTGTATGATAAATCGATACTGCAATTATTGTGACAGGCCTGTTGGTAATAAAAATTTGAATTAGAGTTAATTATTGGAGTAATTGATGGAGTGACTGCACCCTGTGGGAGGAGTAATGGGCATGTAAACACACCAGATAAGAGACAAGACAACACCCATCCTCACTGTACATCTTCATCATACATTTAATCATATTCTCAGAGTTTAAATCCCACATTTACAGATTCTGTTGTCTCTGGACTGATACAGAAAAGCAGATTCTGAATTAAACTCACAAATCAGAATTTTATAAATCGATATTTAAATCAGACTCACCCACTTTATAGTGAACACACCCCTCCATCTCCCCCACCGACGCCCAGCCCTGCCTCTTCTCCACCTCCCGATCATTCCTCAATATCTTATTCCTCAACCACGACAGATAATACAGCCTCAGCTTATTCTTCTTACCTACACACACACACACACACACATCACACACACACACACACACCATCACACACACACACACATCATCACACACACCATCACACCATCACACACCATTACACACAACCACGACAGATAATACAGCCTCAGCTTATTCTTCTTACCTACAACACACACACACACACATCACACACACACACACACATCATCACACCATCACACACACACATCATCACACACACCATCACACACAACCACTACAGATAATACAGCCTCAGCTTATTCTTCTTACCTACACACACACACACACCATCACACACACACACACACATCATCACACCATCACACACACATCATCACACACACCATCACACCATCACACACCATTACACACAACCACGACAGATAATACAGCCTCAGCTTATTCTTCTTACCTACACACACACACACACACCATCACACACACACACACACACACATCATCACACACACCATCACACACACACCATCACACACACCATCACACACCATCACACACCATCACACACACCATCACACACCATCTCACACACACACACACCATCACACCATCACACACCATCACACACACACACACACATCATCACACACACCATCACACCATCACACACCATCACACACCATCACACACACCATCACACACCATCACACACACACACACACCATCACACCATCACACACCATCACACACCATCACACACACACACACACACACATCATCACACACACCATCACACCATCACACACCATCACACACCATCACACACACACACACACACCATCACACACACACACACACACACCATCACACACACACACACACACATCATCACACACAACATCACACACAACCACTACAGATAATACAGCCTCAGCTTATTCTTCTTACCTACACACACACACACACACCATCACACAGACACACCATCACACATACACACACACACACACACCATCACACACACACACACACACCATCACACACACCATCACACACCATCACACACACACACCATCACACACCATCACACACACACACACACACCATCACACACACACACACCATCACACACACACACACACATCATCACACACACCATCACACACCATCACACACACACATCATCACACACACCATCACACACACACAACCACGACAGATAATACAGCCTCAGCTTATTCTTCTTACCTACACACACACACACACACACACACACACCATCACACACCATCACACACCATCACACACCATCACACACACACACACACACCATCACACACACACCATCACACACCATCACACACACACCATCACACACACACGACAGATAATACAGCCTCAGCTTATTCTTCTTACCTACAACACACACACACACCATCACACACACACACATCACACATCATCACACACACACACACACACACCATTACACACCATCACACCATCACACACACCATCACACCATCACACACCATTACACACAACCACGACAGATAATACAGCCTCAGCTTATTCTTCTTACCTACAACACACACACACACACATCATCACACACACCATCACACACACACCATCACACACACACCATCACACACACACACACCATCACACACACACCATCACACACACACCATCACACACACACCATCACACACACACACACCATCACACACACACCATCACACACACACACACACACACACATCATCACACACACCATCACACCATCACACACACACCATCACACACACACCATCACACACACACACACACACATCATCACACACACCATCACACCATCACACACACACCATCACACACACACCATCACACACACACACACACACACCATCACACACACACACATCATCACACACACCATCACACACACACCATCACACACACACACACCATCACACACACACCATCACACACACACCATCACACACACACACACACATCATCACACACACCATCACACCATCACACACACACCATCACACACACACCATCACACACACACCATCACACACACACCATCACACACACACACACACACACCATCACACACACACACACACGACAGATAATACATTTAAATGTAAGGTATGTATCAGACGCCCTGATCCAGAGCAGCAGAGCTTCAATGGTACTTCAGATATGCAGAGTTAGTTTATAGACTGGATCAGGAGACACACAGAGCCTGATCATGTCTAGAACCCGAGGAACCTTTTTACATCATTCATTATGTGTTCCTTCAGAATCTGTACATCACTTCACTATTCATTTACTGTGTAGGTAAAAGAGAAAGATGAAGATGATGATGAAGATAGTGATGAAGATAATGACAGTGATAATTATGGTGATAATGATGGTGATAATGACCTGAGATGGTGATAATGAAGGTGATAATGATGGTGATAATGATGGTGGTGATAATGACAGTGATAATTATGGTGATAATGATGGTGATAATGACCTGAGATGGTGATGAGGACATTGAGTCCCTCCAGTACGTCCATCTGCTGGAAGCGTCTTCGGCTGATCAGAGAGTAAACTTTACCCTGCCCACTGCGATCCAGCAACCACAGCCCACTCTCCGTCCCCACCAGCAGATTCACTCCTATTATACACACACACACACACACACACACACACACACAGACATCACACACACCATACACATCACACATCACACACATCACACACACACACAATACACACATCATACACACACACACACAATACACACACACATCACACACACACACACACACACAAATACAAATAAAAATAGTGTTAACGTGTTTTTAAATTTATTTTAAATGTATTTAATTCTGTAACATTTTAAACTTTTAAACTCAGCATTTTTATTTTTACAGGCTTCAACAAAAAACTAAATAAACATTCAATTACTCCAATTCCTAATAAACACATTCTATGAAACATTTTATCTACGCCCCCGTGGAGGCGGAGCTTACCCCACAGGCTGGCGCACAGAACCTCCGTGTTAAACTTCTTCTTGTATTTGCGGATCTCCGGCGTGTCGCTCTGAGGACGGCTGTTGGAGGGATTTACGTTTACCACCGATCCTTTCCTGTGATTCGCCCTCTTACACACCTCCGACTTCTGATTATCTACATCATACACATCAGAGAGACCGTCATCATACATACACAGAGATCATCATACATACAGAGAAAGAACATCATCATGTATAGAGAGATCATCATCATACATACAGAGACAGAGAGATCATCATGCATACAGAGACAGAGAGATCATCATACATACAAAGACAGAGAGATCATCATACATACAGAGACAGAGAGATCATCATGCATACAGAGACAGAGAGATCATCATACATACAGAGACAGAGAGATCATCATGCATACAGAGACAGAGAGATCATCATGCATACAGAGACAGAGAGATCATCATGGACACAGAGACAGAGAGATCATCATACATACAGAGACAGAGAGATCATCATGCATACAGAGACAGAGAGATCATCATGCATACAGAGACAGAGAGATCATCATACATACAGAGACAGAGAGATCATCATACATATAGAGACAGAGAGATCATCATACATACAGAGACAGAGAGATCATCATGCATATAGAGACAGAGAGATCATCATACATACAGAGACAGAGAGATCATCATACATATAGAGACAGAGAGATCATCATGCATATAGAGACAGAGAAATCATCATGCATATAGAGACAGAGAGATCATCATGCATACAGAGACAGAGAGATCATCATACATACAGAGACAGAGAGATCATCATACATATAGAGACAGAGAGATCATCATACATACAGAGACAGAGAGATCATCATACATATAGAGACAGAGAGATCATCATGCATATAGAGACAGAGAGATCATCATGCATACAGAGACAGAGAGATAATCATACATACAGAGACGGAGAGATCATCATGCATATAGAGACAGAGAGATCATCATAAATATAGAGACAGAGAGATCATCATACATATAGAGAGAGATCATCATACATATAGAGAGAGATCATCATACATACAGAGGGATCACCATACATATAGAGACAGAGAGATCATCATACATATAGAGACAGAGAGATCATCATACATACAGAGATCACCATACATATAGAGACAGAGAGATCATCATACATATAGTGACAGAGAGATCATCATACATACAGAGAGATCATCATACATATAGAGACAGAGAGATCATCATACATACAGAGAGATCACCATACATATAGTGACAGAGAGATCATCATACATATAGAGAGATCATCATACATATAGAGACAGAGAGATCATCATACATACAGAGAGATAATCATACATACAGAGATATTATTAAATACTGAGAGGTTATTATCATACATACAGAGATAATGATACATGCTGTAGTTCTGGGTTCTGACCCAGTTCACTGAGCTGTGATGCTATTGGTTGAGGATGAGCTGAGGGCGGGACAGAGATAATGTCTTACCGGCAGTGCTGTCCTGAGGACTCTGAGGACTGAGTGGACTGAGCGGGGGGGAGAGCTGCAGCAGACGAGGGTCTATAAACTGAGTGAAGGAGGAGGAGGAGGAGGAGACGCTCTTCATCGGCTCACTGTTACTGACCTTCTGTAACACATTTATTAACAAACTGTAAAAAACTATTCTAAATACATATACTCATATTTACAGTGCAGGGAGGCGTGTCCAAACTTCTGACTGGAACTGTTTATCAGTTTATATCAGATACGCTCGTCACTGTGATAAAAACTCCAATCTGATTGAAATTAATTGCTTTGAGTTACGTAAAACAAATCACTTCATTTTAATGATCTGTGCCTGAAAGGGCTAATATAGATATATGGTTCCATACATCCATATAGATCACTTAAAAATGATGAGTTTCTTTGATTTTACCAAATTGAAAACCTCTAGAATATAATCAAGAGGAAGATGGATGATCACAAACCATCAAACCACCAAACTGAATTTTTACACCAGGAGTAAAGCAGCATAAAGTTATCCAAAAGCAGTGTGTAAGACTGGTGGAGGAGAACATGATGCCAAGATGCATGAAATTAAAACTGTGATTAAAAACCAACCAGGGTTATTCCACCAAATATTGATTATTTCTGAACTCTTAAAACTTTATGAATATGAACTTGTTTTCTTTGCATTATTTGAGGTCTGAAAGTTCTGCATCTTTTTTGTTATTTCAGTCATTTCTCATTTTCTGTAAATAAATGCTCTAAATGAGAATATTTTTATTTGGAATTTGGGAGAAATGTTGTCTGTAGTTTATAGAATAAAACAACAATGTTCATTTTACTCAAACATAAACCTATAAATAGCAAAATCAGAGAAACTGATTCAGAAACTGAAGTGATCTCTTCATTTTTATTTACAGTGTAATGCAGTATATTATATATATATATGGGGGTTGTGTGGTGGTGCGGGGCGGTACCTCAGTGCCGGGGCTCCAGGCGGGGGGGCTCTGGGGGTAGATGAGGTCGTGGTGGTGCAGGTGGGGGGGCTGGTGAAGGGGACTCTTGTGCAGGATGTCGGGGAGATGATGATGATGATGATGATGATGATCTTCATCCTGTAATCTAATGTTTCTGTTCCGTTCCTCCGCCTGAGAGCAGGAGAACAAATACTGTAAATATAATAATAACCAGTCATAGTGTTCACACAAATACATTACACATCATTTATTACAATATATACACTAAATTATCTCGAATATATAAAAACTGCTTTAAAATGGTATTTTCACATGTAAATCTCTCTAGTGCCATCTAGTGTTCACATTCTGCTATTACACAGAAAACCATGAATAACTGTTTCAGATTCAATAAAATGATCATTATTATTGTTAAAGAATAATGTCTGATTTAAGATAATCATTATCCACGTCTTTTGTACCTGCGTAATGTTTACTACAATATTACTGTAATTTCTTTTTCTTATCACACGTCACAAAATATACATAAATAAATAAAAATAAAACTGTGAAAAAGAACAGGAGGAGATTTACTGTAAATTTAATAATAACCAGTAATACAAAATTATTTTTATCCTACAACATATCGCACATCGCAGTTACATAAATTAATAAAAATAAAACTGTAAAAACATTTTTTTACCTTCCCCTTTAATTGGTAAAATATTTTAAATATATATCTTATAATAAAAATAATAATATAATTATAATAAGAATAGAATGTTTATTGATATGCTTTAACCTCTTATACAGTTAGTTATATGTGGAAAACACTCACTGCCAAATAAAAAGCTTATAAATGGCTATTTTAGCACAGTTAACCATAAAATAATTAGTGATGCACTGATGATATTACACATTTATATATGCGCTGATGCTGATATATAAATTTAAACCTACAGAGAGAAAATAAACACCACATTTTATTACTTTAAAAACTAATAATAAAAGAATCTAAATCAATGGATTTTAAAGTAGTGCGGTCAGTATCGGTCATTCAGTGTTTCTTTACTCAGTGTTTACTTCTTTACTTGCTCCGACATATATATAAATATATATATATATATAGTTATTTACTAAAGACTGTCTGTAATTGGAGGAACTGCAGTAAGAATGTTATTGCACTGAGTAGCTGCTTAAAACTCTGAAATCTTCAAATATGGGTTTGAAACATCAGCCAATGATTGGCTGATGATTCTATAAAATCTGAGCAGTGTCATATGTTTATACTGTGTGTGTGTGTGTGTGTGTGTGTGTACTGTACCTGCAGTGGGCTGTGAGGCTGTAGAACTATATTTTCAGGAGATTTCATATAAAATCTGTTTTTTTCATGATTAAGTGGAGACCTGTGGAGGAAAAGCACAGTAATAAACACTCTGCACTGTTTTAACTTCTATATATCCTAAACGCTTCTCGCTATTTGGGATTAGCGACCTAAAAGTAGAACCACTAAACTTAGTCTTTGCACAGGAAGTCGATTTTGCAACAAAATAAAATGTCCTCATATGGGGACAGTTGTTTAATACAACATTAGAAGAATCAGAAGAACCCAATTAGTCCAAAAACAGCATTGTAGCTTTGATTAGAATTTGTATCTGGCCTTTGTTTCTATCTGTACTGACTATAAAAACTTTCGACTGGGATTCCTGCAGCCTTGTTTTCAATCAGTTAAGTATACTGTTAACAAAGGTTGCTGCAGACGAGCAGAAATGTAACGTCCACATTCGAGGACGTCGGGTCTTAAGAGGATATTCATCAATATAATGTACACATATATATTTATAGTGTATTACAGTGGTGATAATATATATTCTATAATTAAAGGAGGAGTAATAGAGATCAGCTGACCTGTTCTTCTCCTCTTCATCACTGCTGCCGACTTCATCACTGGAGGAGGAATAATCCACAGCTTTCCTGCACTGAGGACCAAAATCAACCTTCTGCCTCGAGCTCAGATTATAATCCTGCAGGAACAAATTCATTTATATTTATTTATTTTTCCTACATTATAAGTGAATAGTAAAGTGATCTATCAGATTATGAAGGAACACATAATGAATCATGTAGTAACTTAAAAACAGTGTTAAACAAACTAAAATACTCTGTGAAGTATTTAGATACTCTTATCTGACTCTTATCTTATCTGAAACTCTCGCTCTTCTATTCTTTCCTGGGGCGGTCCTGATTAGTGCCAGTTCTATCATTATAAAGTTTTTGATGTTCTTTGCAGTGACTGCACTTGAGGATAATTTAAATTTTTTTGAAATTCTTCTTTTCAGATTGACTGACCTTCATTTTTACTTAAAGTATTTTTTTTTCTTTATTTAGTTGAGTAGTTGTTGCTTCTCATAACCTGGATTCGAACATTACTCAAATATTCACTATTTACTGTATACCTGTAACTCTACCTCTTCACTACTTTACTTTAACTGATGCTCTCAAACTTTAACATTAAGAGACAAGAAATTCAAGTAATTAACTCTTGATGAGTTCAGCACAGCTGTTAACTGAAAGCCTGAATTCCAGGAGACTCTACTTCATAAAACTGACTGAGAAAATCCAGCAGAGATGTTCAAAACTGAAGAAGTACATTACATATAAAACATATTTTGGATTGTTTAACACTTTTTTTTTAAATAAATAATTCCATATGTTTTTCTTCATTGGTTATAATTAAAGTAATAAAATGAACATTATTTTAAATGAATTGAATGTATTACAGTAATTAACAGCAGAACGTCTCTAATTAACTATGTTGAATAACATAATAATTTGTTAATAAAGAAATTGTATTTTTATCTGAATATAAAATGTAAACACAAATATACAAATCATTTGAAATAAAGATGTTTTATTGATTATTATATGTGTTTATATGTGAGAGTATAACCGGTTTACTGTACCTGGCTGTACTGTAACGCTGCTCCTGAACTCGGGTTCGGGTATTTTTTACTCTGTGGAATATCACTGCGCTGAGACGCGCTCTCACACCGATAATAACCTGAGAAAAATCAGGAGAAAATCTCATTTAATATCATATTAATCCTATTAATGATCCTGTATTACAGTACTGATTATTATTTATTACCTCTATACACTGTCCTCTGGGTTTAATTACATCTTATTTTATATTTTTCAGACTATATGTTAAACTTAAAGTGCGCCTCATAACCTGGTGCTCTGTGGTACACGGTGCCACCTATAGGAGACACAGGGTTTCTGCACCGCTCCCGGTGATGTAAAATCACCTTGCTTTTGTCCTGTGTGGGCATCCGTACTCTGATTACATATAAAAAAAAAAAAAACACGGCAAAACCCTTGTTCACTTCAATTTAGGCATCCTTAGTAGTGTACAACATTCAGCTCGTCATCAGCTGCCGGAGCCCCGAGAGAGCACAGTACAGTAGTCCTTGCTCTCTCTCTGGGTGGGTACAGTACAGTAGATGGCGCTCTCTCTTTCCCCTCATCACTCCTAGGGTGATGTGGATCAGCACAAGGCTGCGTCTGTGAGCTGTTGTATCAGAACCGAGTCGCTGCGCTTTCCTCCGAGTGTTAGCGCTGTGATGCTACTCGGCTAAAGAGGTTCAAAAAGAGGCGGAGTCTGACTTCACATGTATCGGAGGAGGCGTGTGCTGGTCTTTTTCACCCTCCTGGTGTTGGAGCATCACTAGTGATAGGGGGGAGGAGTCCTAATGAGTGGGCTGGGTAATTGGCCGTGTAAATTGTGGAGAAAATCGGATAAAAATTAGAAATAAAAATAATAAAACAGTAGTGTGCAGGATGAAGAATTTGATGACTGTTATGTTTTGCGTTATGTTTTCCTTATAATCCTAAAAAACACAGTATACAGTCCAACAGGCAGAATGAAGATCATCATGAGAAAGAGCTGTTTATTCTAATATATTATATTTATATTATATATTATATATAGTATAGAGAATATAGAGTATTAAAGTCATAAAAAGAAAAAGAAAACACACTAGAGGCTCCAGATTAAAGATTACTACAGTGTTCAGAGCTTCAGACTAGACTCTGCAGCAGTGCTCACACAGTAGTTCTGTAGTGAAGAGCACTACTGATATTATATACCGTATTTTTCGGACTATAAGGCGCACCGTATTATAAGACGCACTATCAAAGAACGCCTATTTTCTGCTATTTTTCCATACATAGGGCGCATCGCATTATAAGGCGCGTTAAGTGACACTAGAAAGGGTGCCTATATCAAAGTGAACAGGGGTGGCGCCATGTTTCCCTTCCCCCACCGGGGGTGGTCGCTTGCCGGTGGAGCGTCTCAGTATACAAATCTAGCTCTTTCAAAGTCAAACGAGTGCTGGATATTAATCTACACAGATTCCTCTCCTGAAAACTGTTTATTTGGGTGAGTAACGTGCTTCAGTTTATTTACAGTAAGCTTAGATTTCCAGATGTCCACTAAGGCTTGCTGCACCAGCGTTAGCGTAGCTATCCGCTAGCACGCTAGCTAGTCACCTAAACTAGTAAAGTTAACCCAAACTTAAACGACAGCGTTACACTGAGTAATCCTGCGTGTTCTGGTAAGACAGTGAGATATTAGCTAGCGATTCGTCCCCCGTAGCTTGTTTTAACACGGTAAACAAGCAGATTACAGGCTGATAAAACTCACCTCTGAGAGAGTTAGCGCTTAGCATCTAGCTAATGCTAGCCAGGCAAAGCAGCACAGACTTACAGGCCGATAACTCACCTCTGAACGGTGAACGCTTAGCGATTAGCATCTAACTCTAATAATACTGCTCCAGCAGTATTAAAAGTGCTAAATTTAGAAAATACTGATCTCTGAACAGTGAAAAAGCTAGCTAGCTAAGCGGTTAGCATCTAGCTAATGCTATTGCTGCTCTGCACGGAGTGTGTGTTTACTGCTCCTTACACCTGACGGGTAAAATTTAGATAATACTGATCTCTGAACAGTGAATAAGCTAGCTAATGCTATTTGCTGCTCCAGCCTCGGAGCTGCACGGCTCTGGACTCTGTATAGCACTGAAACTCTGTATAACGCTGCACCGAGTGTGTGTTTACTGCTCCTTACAACCTGACGAGTAAAATTTAGATAATACTGATCTCAGTGAATAAGCTAGCTAGCTTAGCGGTTAGCATCTAGCTAATGCTATTGCTGCTCAGCCTCGGAGCTGCACGGCTCTGGACTCTGTATAGCACTGAAACTCTCTATAACGCTGCACGGAGTGTGTGTTTACTGCTCCTTACAACCTGACAAGTAAAATCCATACAAAAGGCGCACCGTATTATAAGACGCACTGTCAATTTTTGTGAAAATTAAAAGTTTTTAAGTGCGCCTTATAGTCCGAAAAATACGGTAATAATAAAATAACACTGTACAGTCTGAGGGGGCGGAGCTCCTGCTCGTACCCGACTCCACACTGCTGCTGCTGCTGTGAGACGCTGGGAATCTCCTCTCCACCACAGACTGCACTCCTCCACTACACACACACACACACACACACACACACACATAACACACACACACACACACACACACACCACACACCACACACACACACAATAAATCAGTATAACAATATAACAATAAACACACACAGCACATCAATATTACAATAACACAATACAAAAACTACTTCATCGACTAATAAAGTAACTTATTCTGAAGATCAATAAGGAGCTCCTGAAGAACCTGCATATTAACACTGCAGACAAAAACCCTGTATCTCCAAAAGAACAACTTTACAGGAGATAGAAACCCTTCTTCACTTTATATAAACACATTACACTTAAAGAAAATGAGGCTGATTATTATTTTTGCTCAAATTTCTACAAATTTATTTGAACCAATCAACACCCTCCCTCTCTAGAACTCCACCCCCCAGATTACATCCAGGATAATTCAGGATATTTTTCAATAACTGTGACTCAAAACAGCTCCGGTTCTGATCTGGTTTCACCAGTTTTAGTTTAATCAAGGATTTTATATATATATTGTGGCGTGAGGAGGCGGGGGAACCGTGCCCCACGCCGGAACTCACGGCCATGTCTGTCCCAGCCGGTGTGCATTCAGGACTGATTAAGCCGCCAGCTGGGACAGGCATAAAAACTCTGCCTCAGCTCACACTCGAGAGAGACTTGGACTTGGGAGGAGTGAGCTGAGGCCGCACGGACCTTTAAACGACAATTAAGTAATTCTACGGACTCTAGAGCCCCATTGGGCTGAGCATTATGTTTTGAGTTGTTTTGGGTGTGGTGGAGGGCGTTTAAAAGCCGAATAAAGGTATGTTTTGAGTTCATTTACTCCCCGTGTCTGTGTTCTCTGTGTGCTTCCTCCTTCCGGGTCACAGTGGTCACGCCCCTTACCCCAGGGGCCTACCACAATATATATATATATATATAAATAATTTTCTATATTTGCACTAGTGTTATATGTGTTCTGTTTATACTGGTACTGTCATTCCCTCTTGAATCACCCCCCTGATCACTCCTGCACTATTGTCTTGTATCACGTATGTCTATATCTGTGTCATTTAGCGTGTCTCAGTTTTTAATATTGATATTTTTATTGTTCTGTTATTGTTGTAACTTTGGGAAGGAGAGTAGCATCGTTTTAATTCTCTGTAAACCCTTATTTATATACAGTACTGACAATAAAACTACTCAGCTTGACTTGAACCAGATTCACATGACGGAGATACAGGTATTGTGTGACTGATAATGAAATCAGAGTAATTGAATATAAAGATATTAAACAGATTAAACACAGGAATAAACAGTGCTCTTACTGTGGAGATCTGCTGCAGCTGGACTGATCTCTGTAGTAACATTTAGAGGTTGTTCTCTCTGGAACCTGTTCCAAAAAATACCAACACAAATCAACATTTTCATTCAGGCAAAGTTCATATATCACAATATATTTCTATATTTCAGTGGATAAGATACAGTTCTGATATTGATATAAACAGATATCATATTATATTACAATAGTTCAGGACATGTTTGCAATAATTATATTCTTGCTGACATGAAAAAAAACTTGTCATCTTTAAATGAATTAAAAAATAATAATAACTACTGCAAATATTAAAATATTAAATATATTAATAAAATATAAAATATTACATTTGTATTTAGTATAAACATACAAGTTTTATAGATTCTGTAGAATCAAAAAATCTTTTGTCGATTGTTTTGTAAACAGTAATTTATTAACACTCTGGTTTTATTTAAATTAATAATAGTAAAACCCCAAAAAATTAAACAGTAAAAATAAAGGATTTTCACAGCAGGGTATAAAACCTGCACTGTAAAGGGTTAAAGCAGCACTCTGTGTTCTAATGTAATAATCTGCCATTCTGTAAATGTATATATAACCCCCAGCGTGTGTGTGTATAGTGTGTGTGTATGTGTGTATAGTGTGTGTGTGTGTATGGTGTGTGTGTATAGTGTGTGTAGTGTGTGTGTGTGTGTGTGTGTGTGTATAGTGTGTGTGTTCTGTGGTTTCTCTGTTCTGGGAAGGAAGGAAGACGCACCCAGTCAGACAGGAAACAGTTTTACTACAGTCTCAGATCCTCAGCGCTGAGTTCAGTATTCAGGTCACTGTTTACCAAACTCACAATATTTACCACAATAAAATAACCGTAATAATACATTCACAAACTTTATCATTTATTAAATACTTTATTTATCATGATTAAATACAGAGGATCCTATTTTAGTGATCTATAGGGGAAAAGTACACTGAACGACTCGAAACACAACGCAAAAGTTATGTACTAATTCTCTTAATCATGGGTGTGGTTAATTTTGGGCGTAACATGAAATAAACCAATCAGAGTGTCTCTTGTTCATCATTCTCTTTAAGAGTAGATCAGGTGAGCTCTGACTTTGGCGGATTGCTATTTTAACGGTGCAGCTACCTGGACGTGTTCAACAAACTCTTCTCAGCAGAGGAAACTGAGCTGCTGGTTGACGCTGTGAAGGAGCTCCAGCAGCTCATTTACGGGAACAGCAATGTTATTTTATTTACTATTCTGTTTATTGTTGATGTAAAAGTTGGGTTTGTGCTGCTGTGTGTTCATGTGTGTGTAATAAGTGGGGGGGCAATAATTTACTCTCAGCACAGTCAGACTGTGCTTTTTGTTGTTTTTTTGCCCCCCAAAGTTTGGTATTTATCTACATGTACCTTAGGAGGATGTTGATCAGGATAAGAGAAGAAGACGTCGTCCAGCGTGGGGGAGAGAGACGGACTGATCACATCACTCAGAGAACTACTGAGCTGACTCTCCCGACTCGAGCACAGATTAGCATTCTGAAAAACACACAACAATAATAATAATAATAATAATAATAATAATAATACACAGTATTTATTATTTAATAAATCATAAACAGAGAGTAATCAGTCCCTCTGAAAACTCTGTAGTTAATCCTGAGAAAAGTCCAAAAGCTGTAAGAGAGAGTGAGAGTTTCAGAATTAAAGTGATAAACAGCATTTATTCCTCTATTTTACTGATCTATAGGTGAGTCTTTGACAGTGCACTGTGTAGCTTCATTTGGGCGTGTTAGTGTGTCTTTGCTATCGTAACGACGGGAAAAGTACACCTTGCGCAGTGTCTCTTGCTCATAATTCCCTTTAAGAGTCAGGTGAGCTCTGTCTTTGGTGGATTGCTATTGTAACAGTGCAGCTACCTGGACGTGTTCAACAAACTCTTCTCAGCAGTATTTATACTGCGACTGAATTACACACAGCTGGATTAGCGCTATTAACTAACTAAGAGAATTCTGAAGGCAGCTGATTGCACTGGATTTTATTTAGAGGTGTTAGAGTGAAGGGGGCTGAATACTTTTGCACGTTGCACTTCTCTAAAAGTTATGAGCTACTTAGTGTTGATCCATCATTAAAAATCTCAATAAAGTATATTTAAGTTTGTGGTTGCAGGGAGACATAACTGTTTAAATAAAATTGTATTATTATTATTATTATTATTATTAAGTAATAAAGCACA